>NC_073348.2:34060000-34170000 GCF_027580225.2 Misgurnus anguillicaudatus
ATTTTCTTAAAAAACATTTTATATTTGATGGTGCTTACATTTTGTCTCCCTAATGCTATTGGACACTTGGGGTTAGGGGTATTTGCAAACCACTTAAAAGGAACGCTCCACTTTTGTGAAAATATGCTCACTTTCCAGCTCCCCTAGAGTTAAATATTTGATTTTTACAGTTTTTGAATCCATTCAGCTGATCTCCGCGTCTGGAGTTACCACTTTAGCACAATCCATTGAATCTGATTAGACCATTAGCATCGCGCTAAAAAACCCCCAAAAAGTTACGATGTTTTTCCTCTTAAAAACTTGACTCTTTTGTAGTTATATCGTGTACTAAGACCGACGGAAAATTAAAAGTTGTAATTTAAAAATTTTTTACTACAGAAGAGTTAAGTTTTAAATAGGAAACATATGGAAACTCTTTGGTTATTTTTAGTACAATGCTAATGGTCTAATCAGATTCAATGGATTATGCTAAGCTATGCTAAAAGTGGTACCGCCAGACCCGAAGATCGGCTGAATAGATTCAAAAACTGTAAAAATCAAATGTTTAACTCTAGGGGAGCTGAAAAATGAGCATATTTTCAAAAAAAGTGGAGCGTTCCTTTAAATTGTTTCAATGTTGGGGCACATAGTAGGAGAAAATAATATGTAAGTGAATGGTGCCTCAGATCTGTTTTTTTAAACATTTTTTTAAATATCTTCATTTATGTTCAGCAGAACAAAGAGATTTGTACAGGTTTGAAACAACTTAAAGGTGATTAAATGATCAGTGAACTATCCCTTTAACAAGATACAGTATAACAACTATTAGTTCATGTTATACAGTAGTTAAATGCATTCCCTACCAATTTCCTAATAATGTAGTAAGCGTTTGTTGCTAATTGTTGTTTGTTGTTTTGATCGTGACTTTGAGTGGGAATAAAAATGTTGTCTGAAAGATGCAGCTTTAAAAACGGCACAGCAAGGTCAGTCGATAAGTTTTCAAAATAACAAGATGTTTGCACAGCAGCTGTTTTGTTTGAGAGGATACAGTGCCACAACAACCTCCCACCTCTAACGAAAAATGTGCCCACCTGAACCCTCTCATCTTCCCAGCATCACATCCTGATCTCACTGTCCTTCCTACAAAACCCTGAATTTGCTCGGCTGTTTTTAGAAAGACTCGAACGGGATGTTAATGGATCATCGGAGATCAGACGGGGGTGGCTGCCATCGGGGTGGAGGAACCGGGAAAGGGCTGAACAGAAAGCCTTGCATTATTTATCCAAAGTTAAAATTAATAAGGTCAGATTCATCATTGTCTCCTGTTTCTGCTTCTTGAAATTTTAATGTTATTCATTGGCTGAAAAGAGCATTCACCAACCCTGTGTTAGATCATCCATCAGGAGTTGATCCCTCACAGAGCTTCAGGTCTGAAGAGGATTATGGGTAACTCATCCTGAGTCAATGCCAAACACTCTCTGGCACAGCAGACAAGACCATCTAACAATGCAGTAATCTGTACTAGGCTTCACTTGTCTACTTCATCTATTCTACATTTTAGGAATCACAATCCATCCTATGCCAATAAATATAATGGGATGAATCGCTTGGGTTGTAGCATGTCTTCGTGTAAGTGCTCTTGGATACATACAGGTAGGTGTCTGTCACATGCATAATATACAAAGACTTTTCACAAGTAACACCAACATCTTCAACTTGAAAAAATAAAATCAGAGGCTGCCATTTTTCATTACTATACATTACGTCAAATGGTTGCAATAAAGCTTGTTCTATTAACGCTATAGGTTAGCGTGACAGCAGGTGGTGGTATTTGGTCCGCATTTCTACTATTAAGTATTAAATAAAGCGTGTACAATACAAATCCCTGTGTCATTTCACTTTATTTATTATGACTCAACTTGTATACTTAAATGTTTTGACTTCTTTGTATGAATTCAATTTTTGGCTTTATGGCTACATCTGGTGTAAATTTTGTGTCAATAACCCCCTTATAAATCCCCTTACTGATAAAAATGCTGATGTGTCAAATACTTATTTTCCTTGCTGTACTAAAATGAGCAATGTGTTAGATGAATCATTTCCTAATCTTCAAATCGGTCCATCTGGGCGTGCTTCAATCTCCGTGCAGACGCGTCCGCAGTTCGCACAGAAACGGACTTTCAGAGCGCTCGACTCAAATGATGGACCGATTGCCGGTTCGAGTGTCTTTGAGCTGTTAACATTAGTAATTTTTACAATAAATGTATAATGGAGGAAGTAAAATGCTAGCTAATATTATAGCTTATTTGTGTTTATGACATATTATTAAAGAAAGCAAGCCATTAAACTTCAAATTAACTTTGTTTTTTAAAACATCTTAAATTTTGAGATATTTAAAACTACTGTGAGTTTATCCTAACTTCAAGATGTTATCCTAACTTCAAGATGTTATTTAAGACTTCTTTTTTGAGAATTTGAATTCTTAAGTTTTTTCTTAACAACATCCTTAAGTAATACAATTAGAACTTTCTTAAGAAGCTTTTTTGAGAATAAAACATATTCTTAACTTTTTTCTTAAGCTTGAATTTAGAATTAAGAAAGTTCTTAAAAATGTTTTGTGAATTCGGCCCCTGGTCTTCTGTTCAGCCGTTTCACAGAGAGCAACATAAATAAAGAAAAATACAGAAAACATACTAATGAAAGAAGATCAAAAAAGGCCATCTGAGAGGTAAGAATGTGTGAGTGGGAAATAAAAAATTCTTACATGAAAAACTATATATATGTAAACTGTAGTAACATTTCACAACCACCATTACACATACGCGAAACCTAATGGTGGCCTCTGTAGGTTAAAGTGAGTATTACATGTTGAAGTTTTTGAAATAATAAATATTTAATGAGCTTCTATCAATGAATTTTAGTAGTTGAATGGAAATACAAAGTATAAAAGCATTCAAGTTTTTATAGTCACAGTACCTTTTAAATGTCTTAAATTATAATATGTGCTCTGTTCAATCTGTGTTCAGAGAATGAAATGCTGTATATAAACTAGGATTGATAGAAAGAGAGAGAGAGAGAGAGAGAGAGAGAGAGAGAGAGAGCAGCATACAAGAAGAGGAAGAGAAAGAAAGAAAACCAATGAGAGACAAAGAGGAGGAGGAGGAGCCCTGATCTTTACTCCTCTCTGCCTGGCTGGTGGCAGCAGGTGTGCCTCCGACTTGAGCTTATGGCATCAATTTAAATGACAGATAATTACTTTTGTGACAACGTGCCAATGAGATTAGGCCCAGGCAAACAACATAACAGCAATTTGCTATGCTCTGAAGAGCAATAACACCAATCATAATTAAGAACTATGGCCAAAATAGCAAGCTGCTGCATATCGTTAAAAACAATTACGTTTTCCAAAAAAATTTGTAAAAAAGACAAGAAGCCAGTGTGCGGCGAGACGCCTCTCCTGGGTCTTTTTCAGAGTGACATAAAATGATTAATTGACTCATTAATCCTCCTTCTTTTCTTAAAGAGATGTTGTCAAAGACCTGTCAGCCTAATTTCAGGGAGCCACAGAAAGGATGCTAGTGAAGAAGTTTCGCCACAGTGTCCGTTTAGCTTTTCACGTCAAATCCAATCAAATTCTCAATCACACGGTAAAAGTCGTATCGCAAATGTTCGGCATCATACTGCGTTTTCTTCCTTTCTTTAAAATTAAAACCTTTCTTTTGATTTTATAGTGAAAGTACTGTCTACCCAAAAACGAAAATAAGAGAAAATTTTCATTACCGCAATGTGTCTATGACTGGATTTTCGTTGTTTGACATGGAAATATTTATAATTAAAAAATCTAAAAAATAAAAAGCTTCAATGCATGTTATACTATAAACATTTAACAGTGAAGAAACATGTTGTATTTGGTTGTCATTGGTAAATGTAGAGACAATAATAAGGAATAAAAAATGTGTCCAAGAAAAATTCTCTCATCCTCCGCAACAATTTTCAATCATTGTTTAAGCCTCAAGGAACTAACATTTTCCAAAAAATAATTGTTGGGACATAATTGACTGTGACACTCAAGATGGCTACCACGTAAGCAGTTCTTATTTTATCTCTCCAGATAAAAGTTGAAAAAAAGTACCTAGACAACTTTTTAGTTCTCATTACTGAAACATGAGTTTGTAAATGCATATATTTAATGTAATATCATGTTGCGGTAATGATAATTTTTTATAATGATAATCTAAAAATGTAAATAATTCTATAGGAAATCTTTTTTAAATCCTCTAAAAATAATGGTTATAGTAAGTTCAGACCTTAATCTTAAAGGAACAGTATGTAAGAAATGTATGTAATCAATTAATCATAAAACGGCCCTGATATGTCACTAGACATTAAGAAATCATTTTCATTTCAAATACTTATATTACTGACAACAGTGGACCGGCCAGGATATTGTCATTTAAAAAGTGGAGTTGCAGCCCTTAACTGATGTATATGTGTTCATGTTGTGTATTGGCCACCAGTTGTGTGATTGCAGTACCAGTTTTAGCCACAAGTTTTGTGATTGCAGTACCAGTTTTGGCCACAATCCTACATACTGTTCCTTTAAATGTGCAAAAAAATTATAATAAATTGGCTTCAATGGCTTTTTAAAAAATCTGATGCTGGACACATTTTAAGTCTGGATTTCGTGAGAATCACCCATTTAGCTAAATGATGGTAACCAAACAGTTGACACTACCTATCGATATCCATACTATGTGTACTGTTAACTGTGCATTTACCATCATTAAAGGAACACGGCAACTTTTTGGGACTTTAGCTTATTCACTGTATCCCCCAGAGTTAGATAAGCCCATACATACCCTTTTCATATGCGCCTCTGCCTGATGCACCCACCGCTAGCCTAGCTTAGCACAAAGACTGGAAGTAAATGGCTCCAGCTAGCATACTGCTCCCTATAAGTGACAAAATAACACCAATATTTTCCTGGGAAATATATTCTCAGAAAGCACTGCTACTTGGCCAGAGTATATTGGGAGCAGTATGCTAGCTGGAGCCATTAACTTCCAGTCTTTGTGCTAAGTTAGGCTAGCGGTGAGTTCATCAAACAGAGTTAAGGCACACATGGAGATAAAAAAGGTATGTATGGAGTTATCCAACTCGGGGGAATACAGTGAATAAGCTAAAGTCCCAAAAGGTTGGTGTGTTCCTTTAATTAAAAATTTAGCTTTTGTGTTCATCAGAATAAAGAAATTTATACAGGTTTAGATTGAGTAAATGGTAACAGAATTATCATTTTTGGGTGAACTATCCCTTTAAGTTGAAATCTATTTAATTTAAATTTAAGTAGGATGAAAAACGGCACGATATAGGAAAAGCTAATGAGTGTAATGCATTATAAGTCCGCCAACCACACCTTCAGCGATAAGCGCCCCAAAATCCCGAGAACGTAATAGACTGACCAGCACTCCCACAATCCATCACTTCAGTGATTTGGTCACCGCCAGGAACAAAAAGATTTCCAGCAGAGTGCAAAGGATGCTGCCCTGACATCGATTTATGTTAATACCACACACCTTCAGCACTGACCGCATATAGACCAGAGCCCAACGCTCACGGCTGTACCACAGGGGCTTTCATATACGGCCCACTCGTGTCGCCTCACCAGGAGAGTCTTCCACATAATTCATCATTAATATGATCCCACTGATTTGCAAAACCGTTTAATCTTCCTTCAAGAGGGGGCACAGGCCGGTGGAAGATCTGCCCTGCAGTGAAGTGAATCTTGGCTGCTCTACTGGGTGTCAGGATTTTCAAAGACAGAACCCAAACGCAGGCAGCTCTTTAACAAAAATGAGTTTTAATAAATAACAGAAAGCCCTCGAGGGAGCAAACATGACAAAACCTAACATGACAAAACTATTGAAGACAATGAACGAGCACAAGACTGAAAACACCAGGACATTAAATAGGGAAACTAATCAAGGTAAACAGGTAACAGGAGTAACTAATAATGAATCATTAGATAACAAGGGGGTGGGGCCACACTCAAAAGGGAAACACACATAGCACACACAACTGAGGTCAAAATAGATCCCCCACAAGACATCATAACACAGATAGCAATGCCACGATCCTGTCACAATGAACAAGACACAAAAATACATGAAAGCAGCCAGGATCGTGACATTACCCCCCTCTTAATGAACGCCTCCTGGCGTTCCCCAGGAAACACATTAAAAGTCACATACATGAACAAAATTAAAAGCAACAGGGAAAGTCCAAAAAGTCAGGGAACTAGACATAGCTTGCAACGGAGTCCCAAGACAAGAAGGGAACTGACGATTCCCACAAACAGTTGGACTCTGAATATGAAGCATGACACGGAACTTGCAGACTTCGGACACATCCCACTGCATTGACACGGAACACTTGAGAGTCTCTGATACAGGACATACTCTTGAAGGTCTCTGACCAAAAATCTCAGAAGGCTCTCCATCCGGGAACGAACTTTCGAGGTTCACCGACCAAGCACACACCCTCATGGCTCCCCGAGCACGCACAAACTCTTGTGCCTCTCCAGACAGGAGCACACCCTCGTGACTCTTCGACTCAGGACATCCTCTCAAGGCTCACCATGCGGGAACACACTCTTGAGGCTCTTCGGCACAGAATTCCCACTCGAGATACTCCAACCAGTAACTCCCTCTCGAGACACACAGATCAGGAACACAAGACTCAGGCCAGGAACATGCTGACGAGGACACTGATGCTTGACAAAAAACAAAACCAGAGCTGCCCGCTGGGTTCTTGAATGGCTCGTTCATTCTGTCAGGATTTTCAAAGACAGAACCCAAACGCAGGCAGCTCTTTAACAAAAATGAGTTTTAATAAATAACAGAAAGCCCTCGAGGGAGCAAACATGACAAAACCTAACATGACAAAACTATTGAAGACAATGAACGAGCACAAGACTGAAAACACCAGGACATTAAATAGGGAAACTAATCAAGGTAAACAGGTAACAGGAGTAACTAATAATGAATCATTAGATAACAAGGGGGTGGGGCCACACTCAAAAGGGAAACACACATAGCACACACAACTGAGGTCAAAATAGATCCCCCACAAGACATCATAACACAGATAGCAATGCCACGATCCTGTCACAATGAACAAGACACAAAAATACATGAAAGCAGCCAGGATCGTGACACTGGGAGAGAGACACCCAGCTAACAAGAGCGCGCTTACAGCAGGCACATCAGAAAACGTACAGCCTCTTTAAAGAATCAAGCCTAAAATATTACCCAGGAGGCTTTGTCTGCGCAGGAGAGGGACATTTAGAGGCAAACGCTCATCTATGAGAAGGCTGTTTGCCTGTTCAATAGCAATAGAGAGAGAGAGAGATTGTGAAAGAGAAAGAGCGAAATGCCTTGGGTTTGACTGTCAGTGAAACTCAGAGCATGGCTGCATGAATATTGCATCTTCTGGCATTTGCCTTAAGAGGTTTCAATGGATGACAGTGTCAGTCACCGAGCACACAGCCTATGATGTCATGAGGACTGATTTATTTATTCAGGTTTATGGAGGGGCTTAGAGTGAATCTCATAAAAACATGACTTGGTGACAGTTCACCCTAAAATGACAAAAACAAATCTATATTTTGAATAAAAAATAAGCTGATGATGATGATTGTGTGTTTTCATTATAATACATTTACAGAAAGTTCTATACGGTTTTAATTTGGCATTATGTGGTACTATAATGGGGTACTAGTATCAGGCTGCAACATAACAAAACTGAAAAAAGTGAGGGGGTCTGAATTAGTAATATGACAATATATTGCAGATGCCGATCTATTTTTTTTTATTATTGCATTGGCCGATTAATCTTTTTAATCAGCCAGTAAATAATTAAAATTTGATGTTTGTAATAAAAAGACACTCGACGTAAACCAAAGTCTGACAGACAGTTAAATGACCAATAATTATTCACCTTTTAGTAATATGGCAATATATTGCAGATGCCAATATATCGGACGATATTAGATATACATTTTTTAATATCGCATCGGCCGATAAATCTTTTTAATGGACCAGTAAATACTTAAATTTGATGTTTGTAATAAAAAAAGACTCAATGTGAAGCCAAAGTCTGACAGACAGTTAAATGACCAATCATTATTCACCTTTTAACATGACGTTATATTGTGTCATTCACAACACCACACTAGTTCAAACATATTGTGAGATATTAGATCCAAAATAATCATGTCTTGTAAATGTTTTATGTACTTTAAAAGGATATATTTATAAATGTTATGCACAACAATTTTTTTTTAGTTTCATCAATTTTTTTGTTTGTCTCTTATTTACTGTAATGTGTTATGTCAGCCATACAGCTTTCTTAATATCGTCATTGGCCATAAAAAATATGTCGGTTGACAAGTACGGTAGTCTTAATACTTTCTGAATGTATTGTATGCACCAATATTAAAAAATTTTCCACCGATACCAATTATTCAGAGTGATATCTGCCGATACTGATAGGTTGATGGTTATATTAACTTGCATTATCTAAATTCTAAAGATTAAATGATATTCATTTACATAATGACCATTAATACTGAACATTATAAAACGGTTAGTTCCAATCCTTGATTCTGATTGGTCAATAGGTGTGCTTTATTCGCAATAAAACACTGCTATGACCGCTTCACCCAACGGTTCTATTTAATATCACTGCGCCCTTAGCAACGCCCTTAGCAACACATAAACATATAATGAGACAGGGTCTGAGAACAGTTTGTTGTTTTTATTTGAACTTTCATGTTGTTTTTCGCAGTCAGGGACTATTTTTTCTAGCGGAAGGAATGCTTTTATTGATTTAACTTCATGAAAGTTGCACTAATATTTTTTTTACTTTAATATTGTGTGGTAACCGTTTTATAAAAGCGGTAAGGTGCTCGAGGCAAGTGCTGTATCGTGAATAAGTAAGGGCTGAAGGGGTTGCAGGCACTCCGCTTCGCGTCGTGCCTAACAACGCCCTTCAGCCGTTACTTATTCACGATACAGCACAGCCTCTCGTACCTTATTGCTTACTTAAACTAGTGATGTTCCTTTACATTTTCTATACACATAGCTCAAATTTATTGCATTTTCCTGTTCTCTTTTGATTGAGAGAATATTACGGCCATGACTGAGCTGATACACAAAAAAATTTGGTAACACCTAAAAAATTAAGGAATATTCCATTTTCTTAAAAGAAAAATCCAGATAATTTACTCACCATCATTATGTCATCCAAAATGTTGTCTTTCTTTGTTCAGTCGAGAAGAAATTGTGTTTTTTGAGGAGAACATTGCAGGATTTTTCTCATTTTAGTGGACTTTAATGGACACCAACACTTAACTCAACACATAACAGTTTTTTTCAACGGAGTGTCAAAGGACTCTAAACGATCTCAAACAAGGCATAAGGGTCTTATCTAGCAAAACAATTGTCATTTTTGACAAGAAAAATAAAAAATATGCTCTTTTAAACCACAACTTTTCGTCTAGGTCCGGTCCAGCGTGACCTAATGTAAATGAGCAGTGACGTAGAGAGGTCACTAGTTAAATATAAAAAACGGACATATGCGGACAATAATAAACAATAAAATGACACAAAGACATTAATTATAATCAGAAGACATAAAAAAACGTAGGAACGGTCCTCTTTCAACACACTTGTAAACACTGGGGCTCAGTTTCGCGTTCGTCCTCTGTGACCTCTTGACGTCATGACGTATTGCGTGGGGTCATGCTGGCGCATCACGACCGGATCTAGACGAGAAGTTGTGCTTTAAAAGTGTATATTTGTTATTTTTCTTGTCAAAAATGACAATGGTTTTGCTAGATAAAACCCTTATGCCTCGTTTGGGATCGTTTATAGTCCTTTGAAACTCCGTTAAGTGTTGAGTTAAGTATTAATTGTTGGTGTCTATTAAAGTCCATTAAAATGAGAAAAATCTTGCAATGTTTTCCTCAAAAAATATAATTTCTTCTCGACTGAACAAAGAAAGACATCAACATTTTGGATGACATTGTGGTGAGTAAATTATCTGGATTTTTCTTTTAAGAAAATTGAATATTCATTTAAGTAGTTTTAACATAAATTTTTCACTTAAAGTGTTTTTCACCTAAACATATAAGTTGAAAGGTGTTACAAATTGGAGAAATTTTTTAAGCTGATCCAACTTTACGCTTTTTACAGTTTAGTGAGAAAAATGGCTTTTATCCACCAATACCGATTATTGGCCGATATATCGGTGCATCTCTAGTATATATATATATATATATATATATATATATATATATATATATATATATATATATATATATATATATATATATATATATATATATATATATATATATATATATATATATATATATATATATATATATATATATATATATATATATATATATATATATATATATATATATATATTTAAAGGGATACTCCAGCCAAATATAAAAATTACACCATTATTTATTCACCCTCAATCAATCCAAGATACAAGTGTCTATCATATTTTAGATAAGCACATTTGGAGTTATTTTACAGGAAACAGGGATCAGGGAACAACTTCTGACTTTTAACCCCAAAAAAGTGCATTCATTCTTCAAAGTAATCCACGGGGCTTCAATGGGTTAACAAAGGTCTTCCGCGGGTAATCGATGCAATTTTGTAAGAAAAATATCCACATTTAAAACTTTATAAACTGTAATAACTAGCATCCGGTAACGACGGCATCTTGACTATCAAGAGAGAGTTTTCAATATAGCACTCATTGCCATAGATCCAAATTTGTATTTATTTATGTAATGACAGTATTTTATTTATTTATGTGAATACAGAGAGGAAATCTGCTAAGTAAAAAAAAAATTATGCAACAATGCAAATCTTAATGGTCCCCAAAACAAGTTTGATTTCAGAAGCGCAATTAATTTCCTTTATTCTATTTTATAGATTTTGCTGGAAACGTGACCCCGATATGATTTAATGAGTCAGACTGTACGTATGGCTGAATACATAAATCTCCAAACCCTTGTGTTCTTGACAGGTTTGAAAGGTTTACCTGAACTGAGAGTCAGCAAAAAGACAAACATTTTGAGAGATTGACTCTCCCGAATCTGTGGGTTTATCCTCTCACGCTTGTAATTCCCCTTTCCTTTACACATTCAAAACCTGAAGCCTAAGTCTTAAGTTAAGATCTGCCATGTTCAAGTTCCAAACATGAAATCACTATGGTTACAAGACAGATAAGATAGGATTTGAGTTAAGATGTTTCTGCATTACAGCCCACAATCTCTGAAATACACACAAATGCACACGGTCAAAGCTGTGCCTTATGTTCCTGCGGGCTTTTCGGAGAAAGTGAGATGAAGAAAAAGCAATTCCATCTCATTTGATCCATTTCTTCTCCTCCGACAGCGTGTGTGACCGCCGCATGTCTGCTCTCATGACCGTCCTGCTTTCCGGTAAATGAACGTTCACAGACAAAGCTGGAAGAAATCACAGCCCAAATCGGCAATCACCTCGGCCGAAGCCTTAAGGACAACGGCTCGGCGAAAAGCATCTGTCCCCTCGGTAATGTAGGCCATACTCCAGCTCCTGCCGAACTGAACGCTCACAGCCTCCCCCAGTGGCTGATGGGAGAATCGCCCTCACCGTTCCAGGCTGTTATTTAACACTGACATTTCTCGACCAATCAATACCTCATCATTGGCAACAACAGGGCCCGATGCAGCCCTCCAGAAATAGCCGGAGCTCAAAGTGCGCAGATGTCACTCCGCTCGCGTGCACGCGCCGTCTCTCTCGCTGCCATTATGGAAAGAGCATTTACATGTCAAATTGTTTATTAATTCATTTCATTATCAAATTCACCATAGCTATCAGAGACATTTATATCTCGATAAGATCTTCTCATGCATGAGAATGGAGACGTTGTGCGTTCAGCAATGCAAATCAGCCGAGCGAAAAGTATTAACGCCCACAAACACAAAAGTGCACGAAAGCCTCAATATCAAACACTCAAATGTCACTCACAGTTCATAAGCTAATCATCCCAGAACCCCGGGAGGGAAGGAGAGAGAGATGCTCTTTCATTCTTTCCAGACAAAGCTATTTAAAGAGAGAGAGAGAGAGAGAGATGGTGTGATAGAGACTGGAAGATTCCATAGTGAAAATGAGCAGGATATAAGCCTGCAGATAAAACAAGTCATTCAAAGCAGTTTCCTCTTCAATACACACACGCACGCACGAAAATTTACAGTTACGGCTCAGAGCTGTCCGTCAAGCTGACTGACAGGCCCTCCCTTATCAACAAGTCACAAGAACAGTTTAAAAGCCCAGCCCTCCCTGTCTGCATTCTTATTAAATATGCCCCAGTCTTATTGTTTTTAAAGAAGATAACATCAACATATTTCCTCTTCACATATAAGTTTGTTTTATGGGTTCTTCTGTCTATTAGTGAATACTTTGTTCTTAAAAAGCAGTGAAAACTGTTCGCTGAATACACATATTTGGCAGAAATAAAAGAATGGAGAATACAACAACACAACAAATAACATGTAATTGAACTAATGGATAGCCCAATAATACTTTTTTATTTGCATTTACTTAAAAAGACACAAAAACTATATACATAAGTTTATAGAGTTTAACAACATGAAAGTGCAAATGCTTACATTTATCGAAATACAAATTATCCAAAATTATAATAATAGCTGTATAGTGTAGGGGAGATCAGGGGCGAAAGTACAATTTTTTTCAGAAAAACTTAATTTAAAAAGATATTTTTTAGACAGATATATTTTTGCTGTGGTCAATAACTCACAAGTGTGGTCTATCAATACCAGTTGAAATTGTGTACAAATGTAATACGACTTCAGTATAAATTCACTTTGAACATAAGTAGCGCATTGTTACTTTTGACTCAGGGATCAAAAGGATGAAAGTAAAACTCAGGTGGGTCAAAAGTAACACAACACAACAAGATAGACTTTTGCGTTACACTTGTTTTTAGTAAATATACATGACTGTGGCCTTGTTTATATGTAACTGCAAACATGTTTTGTCATTTATCTTTGCAAAAAATTACGAAATTACATTTTCATTTTAAATTTCAGTTTTATCAAATGTTGAGTTGCTGAAAATAAAAAAATTACTGTAATAGTTTGAAAACTATAAAATGAAATTAAATCAAATTAGAATAATATACATTTTCAACATAATGCAACAGTATTAGCAGCGGTACAAAAAGTGGGGTCAAAAGTGGGGTGTTACTTTCATCCCGACAGGAACTGCTGACATTTAAACCAGACTTACTTTGATTTTTAAAAACTAAGAGAGCAAACTTCAGGATGTATAAGAGCATTATAACCTGTAGATTGATCAGGATTGTAACCAGTGTTGAGGAAAGTTACTTTTAAAACTAATGCATTACAATATTAAGTTACTCCCCAATTAAGTAACTAAATGCGTTACTTTTCATAGAAAGTCATACCTACGTTACTTTTAAGTTAGTTTGCGTTACTTTTTCTTACTTGGCTGAGGCTTGATCTCTTTCAGGCCTTGCAGGTTTTTTATAAAATTAATTAAACTGAAAAGTAACTTGCATTACTTTTTTTGAAAAAGTAACCCAAATAATAATGTGTACATTAAAAAAGTAATGCGTTAATTTACTCGTTACTTCAGAAAAGTAATATTATTACTTATTACACGGCTCTCTGGAATGCTTGATTCTGATTGGTCAGTTGAAACATTTGCAGGTTCGTTCTTTTCGAAAAATAACCGCTCCAAAATAATAACGCATAGCCGGACTACTTGCACGAGTAATATCGCTCCGCGCCAATAAAGATCAATAAAGATTACTGTCTGTTTGGCGCCATCTTGTGACAAACACTCGACAACCACGACAAGAGACAGACAGCTTACTGAGACTGAACTTGACAAAATAGAGCATGACAGCTACGAAGCCAACACACAAAAAAATACAGAATGGGGATTAAAACTTCTCAAAGAGAAAAAATGGAGACAAGTATGAAGCAGAGGATCTTTATAAGGTATTACGATCATTTTATGCATCTGTGCAAAGTTTCGCGGAAGGATAAAAATGTTAATTTAAAACAAATATGCCAATAAAATGTTTCAAATTCATATTCATGTCCAGTTTTTTTTCTTATGTGGCAAGTAGCCGTGTAATAAGCGGGATAATGTAGAGGCAGCCGGTAGTTATTGGGAAATAAGCCCCTTCAGTGTGATACAAGACCCTCCGCTTCGCGTCGGGTCCTGATCACACTGTCGGGGCTTATTTCCCAATAACTACCGGCTGCCTCTAAATTATCCCTTATGTAATGCATGTTACTTGTAATGCGTTACCCCCAACACTGATTGTAACACATGAAACTAAAAACACAACGTGTTATAAAAAAATAACGCTTTAGGAATTTACTTATCATGGTTGAAAACAGCTTTCGGGATTTAGATGTGCAAAATGGTTTAAACATAGTTCAAATTAATTTTACAAACTCAAATTTCATCAGTAAATATTTTGTGCTCCAGTCAGATGTGCTTGTTCACATTACTCCAAACACATTAATGTACAAATTACAACTTTATTCTATAGACATTACGACTATCTTGTTTCACTTCGACTTTATTTTCATAATGTTGACTGCATTCCCGTAACCTTTATATTCAAAATATTATGACTTTGTTCTTGGAATGTTGACTGGATTCTTGCTATTTTAAATGAATGCTCAAAATATTATGACTTTATTCTCGTAATTTTATTTTATTTTATTTTTAAGGAAAACTGCCAGTTGACTTTAATCTTAAGATATATTTTTATTTTTGCTGCATCGTAACCCTCTTCCCTAATTAATCATTAACTTTAAATTATTCCTTAAAAGTTATGTAAAAGCAAAAACTTTCGCGATAAAGCATTATCGTATTGCAAATTGTTTATCGCATTATTTAGATATTGCATTCTTCTTCAATATCATGCAGCCCTAATTTATATTTACTTATTTGGCAGACACTTTCATCAAGAGATGAAAGATATACATTTTATCAGTATGTGTGTTCCCTGGGATCAAACCCACAACCTTCACTGCTGCTAATGCAATGCCTCTACCACTTAGCTACAAGAACACTTCAGTTAAATATTTTATATGATATATGTTGTCCATGACTATAATTTAAAACCCAATAGACATTTGCTTGTAAAGTTCTGGTTTATGCTGTTCCTGTGTGATCTCTCTTTAAACTAAATGCAAGTTTTTCCAAGTAATTATACACTACTACTTGTCATGGTACAGTTGATAGAAACCACACATGCCTGATGTAATTTCACTAACAAATTTGCCCCAAGGGCTGTAGCTGTACACACGGGATGTTGAATAAGTGCTACTTAGTGTTTTCAAAGCAATGAAACTACCGTACTGTGATCTTTACTTATTCTCGCATTAAGACAGCAGTTTCCCCAATGTGGCAGAGCTTCTGATGTATGGGTTATAAATTCAGATTAATTGTCATAGTTCTCTGCCGTTTGCTTTTTGTTGCCAGACAATAAAACTCTTCATTCTCATGGCGTCTCATGGAATGACAGAGAGCACTGCATTTCAATCAATTAAATTCCTGTCCAAACTCAACTTGAGTCATTTACAGTCCCATATCTGCGGCAGGAGTTGAACGGTACACTTAATTACCTGTCTGCAAAAGTGTTTTTAAAATGAAATATTGGCAGCACTTGGTGGAAAGCCAAGAGGGATCTTCAACTCAGCTTTACTGATTTATATACTCACGGCAGTCCATTGGTCTCAATAAATATCAATTTACCAACCAATGAACTTATAAACAAGACTGCACAAAAGAAATGACCATTAATGAAGAATTCTTTCCCATCCCTGCCTGAAAAAAGCCATAGGAATCTCAGTTTATCTAGTCGGGTATTATGCTGTAGCCAAAAATGCTGGGATATGTTCAACAATCAAGGACAATCAAGTTTAGATGGATAGGATATTATTTGAACTGGAACCCAACTATCAATTGTGTCAAAATTGTTTCAAATTTCATTATTTAATTATTTTGTACTCTTGTCATTAGACAAGAGTTAGATCTGCTTTTTCACATAACCCCATCCATATTAATGTACAAATTACATTTATTTATGTATTATGACTTTACAATCTCATATTGCTACAATTTCATATTTACAATTTTGATTGGACTGGTATAATGTTGAGTTTGATATCGTAACACTGACTTTATTATCAAAATATTATGACTCAGGACACTATTTTAACAATCTTAGCGCATGGTCTAAAGTGCACAGTACACAGTCTAAAAGGGTTTTGCTAATTTAACAAAGGAAAAATGGTTTGTGCGCCTAGCTCACAGTCTAAAAGGGTTTTGTTGTAAATGTATGGATAGCCTACATGATCAGTGTAATCTCAAAGGATTCACAAATATGCAAGAAAAAAATACTTTATTTGCAACAAACAAGAGATAAAAAATGTAAAAACTTGTGGAAAGTTGAAACGTTTACTTTATTATCAAAATATTATGGCTTTGATCTTGTAACGTTGACTTTATTATCAAAATATTATGACTTTGATCTCGTTAGATTGACTTTATTATCTAAATATTATGACTTTGAACTCATTACATTGACTTTAAGTTTATTATCAAAATATTATGACTTTTTTCTCGTAAAGTTTACTTTATTATCAAAATATTATGACTTTGATCTTGTTACATTGACTTTATTATCAAAATATTATGACTTTTTTCGTAAAGTTTAATTTATTATCGAAATATTATGACTCTGATCTTGTTACGTTTACTTTATTATCAAAATATTATAACTTTGATCTTGTTACGTTTACTTTATTATGAAAATATTATGACTTTGAACTCGTTACATTGACTTTATTATCAAAATATTATGACTTTTTTCCTCGTAAAGTTTACTTTATTATCAAAATATTATGACTTTGATCTTGTTACGTTTACGTTATTATCAAAATATTATGACTTTGAACTCGTTAAATTGACTTTATTATCAAAATATTATGACTTTTTCTCGTAAAGTTTACTTTATTATCAAAATATTCTGAATTTGTTTTCATAAAGTTTACTTTATTATCAAAATATTATGACTTTGATCTTGTTATGTTGACTTTATTATTAAAATATTATGACTTTGATCTCGTTACATTGACTTAATTATCCAAATATTATTACTTTTTTCTCATAAAATGTACTGTATTATCTAAATATTATGACTCTGATCTTGTTACGTTTACTTTATTATCAAAATATTATGGCTTTGATCTTGTAACGTTGACTTTATTATCAAAATATTATGACTTTGATCTCGTTAGATTGACTTTATTATCAAAATATTATGACTTTTTTCTCGTAAAGTTTACTTTATTATCAAAATATTATGACTTTGATCTTGTTACATTGACTTTATTATCAAAATATTATGACTTTTTTGTAAAGTTTATTATAGAAATATTATGACTTTGATCTTGTTATGTTTACTTTATTATCAAAATATTATGACTTTGATCTTGTTACGTTTACGTTATTATCAAAATATTATGACTTTGAACTCGTTACATTGACTTTATTATCAAAATATTATGACTTTTTTCTCGTAAAGTTTACTTTATTGTCAAAATATTATGACTTTTTTGCTCGTAAAGTTTATTTTATTATCAAAATATTATGACTTTGATCTTGTTACGTTTACGTTATTATCAAAATATTATGACTTTGATCTCGTTACATTGACTTTATTATCAAAATATTATGATTTTTTTCTCGTTAAGTTTACTTTATTGTCAAAATATTATGACTTTGATCTTGTTACATTTACGTTATTATCAAAATATTATGACTTTGATCTCGTTACATTGACTTTATTATCAAAATATTATGACTTTTTCATCGTAAAGTTTACTTTATTATCAAAATATTATGACTTTTTTGCTTGTAAAGTTTACTTTATTATCAAAATATTATGACTTTGATCTCGTTACATTGACTTTATTATCAAAATATTATGCCTTTTTTCTCGTAAAGTTTACTTTATTATCAAAATATTCTGAATTTGTTTTCATAAAGTTTACTTTATTGTCAAAATGTTACGACTTTGATCTTGTTATGTTGACTTTATCATTAAAATATTATGACTTTGTTCACGTAAAGTTTACTTTATTTTTTAAAAATATTACGACTTTGATCTTGTTATGTTGACTTTATTATCAAAATATTATGACTTTTTCTCATAAAATGTACTGTATTATCTAAATATTATGACTTTTCTCGTAAAATTTACCTTATTATCAAAATATTATGACTTTGCTCTCGTAACAGTGATTTTTTTTCTAAATATTATGACTTTGATCTCGTAACGCTAACTTTATTATCAAAATATTATGACTTTGTTCTCGTAACATTGACTTTATTTGTAAAATAATAATACCTTTGTAAAATTTTATTTTTTTATTTTTACTTGATTTTTAAATATTACTTTTTCATGCACGTAATTTGATATTTTTTTCTTAAAAGTTGACCAACCTTGCAATGTTTTTTTCCTTTTTGCTTTCTTCCTAATCTATAATTAATCAGATATCATTAACTTCAAATTAGTTCTTAAATGATTTGCAAAAGCAAAAACTGTGTTTGATCGCTCTGCTTTATATGTGTAGGTCAATTTGTTTGACTACATTATGTTTGTGTGATTCTTAGCTAAGTTGCAAAGTTGTCTAGAAAGTCTGACTTTGAGATGGGTTTGAACATGAAACCTATGCAAGTTTGTCAGCACATTTACCATTGCACTAACGCACCTCTTGCACAAACACTTTTCAAACTTCTGAAAAGGATGAAAAGCACAGTGTTAAATGCACAGATCTATAACCACAAAGCTTCTCCCTTCCTGACCCGCTGTACGTGAGGGTAAATGCTCTCTAACCGTTTCTCTGAAAGGCTATGTTGATAGAACACATTTTTTTAGGTCGCCCTTTCCAAATGTTGAACCTGTGACCTTTGTCTTTTCAGCTCACTTTATAAGTCGCTATGTGACAAGCAACCCGCATTTAACTTTACACAAACCTCAGACAGAAATACCACTGCACCCATTTGTGCCGTGACCGGCGGGGTCAGTAAGGTGATCCATCAATGATTGCCACTCTCATTGACTGCAGAGGGCTTTGGGCTGTCTCTGGGATTACAGGTTATAGAGCCTCTGCCTTTCCTATTTCAGATCTAGCACTTCTCATTGCCATGTTCATAACCCATCTCTTTGCTAAAGCCGTCTCCTCTTATCAGCTGGATTGCCTTCCAGTCAATTGTTTGTGAACAATCACCTCTTCCATTATTATGGAGGCATTTCTGCAGGTCGCCCCACTGAGACGAGGCATCTAGATGAGTGCTTCTGTGGCAAAACAGTAAGACCTGTTATAAGGCGCTAAGGCAAGGTCATTGCTTTCAAATGACAACAAACCCGATAGCCAATACCTCTTTTGTTAGCCGCGCGGCGCGGGGGAAAATGAACGGAAAATCTGTGGCTTTCCCTCCGGGCGTGCAACAAAAAAAATCTCCCTTCATTTAACCCTTTGGCTTTGTAAGCATTCTCTAGATGGCCTCTTTTTAGACGCAAACAGGATGTTGACCCTGAAATATATAAGATCAATCTCAACATAAGAGGTGGCTAAGAATGAGAACATTGTGGAGAGAATATGTCATTGCCAATGACACATAAAATGGTTTAAAGAATGTAAAAAAACTACATTTTCAGATATTTCATAGAGATATATGTGTGCACAAGCCCTTGCAGGCTATAAACTGTAGATTTTGCCTAAAACTATCACAAAAAGCTGGGTTCCCACACCTTAGTTAACTTCAAATTCAAGGACCTTTCAAGGACTTTCCAGGTCCAATACCCTCAAATTCAAGGACTAAATGTGTGGCACATTTCAAGTGAGAGCAAGGTTACATTGTGTTACCTTTTAAGATACATTGTTACAGTTCCCTTCCGAGGGAACTCGCGCTGCGTCACTGCGGTGACACTTTGGGGACGCCTCCAGGGTTTAAGTGCGTCTGAATGTGTATATCAAATTCAACCCATGGTGAGGCTTAACGACAAAGACAGGGTGACGCAGGAGCCAGGAATTGCATCGCTATCTGAAATATTGCCAAAGACGGCATTACAGGGACGCAGGAAGTATGACAAGGGAGACGCAGCGTCTCGTTCCCTTCTCAGGGAACAACAGTTACATACGTAACCTGAGACGTTTTCATGTGTCAAACATGAACATTTTGGTATGAATCAACATTCGCATACAGAAGATATAAGCATTTAAAGCAAACAGTTTAGCATGTGTGCTTAAAAGTCTAGACATTTTATGATATTACCCTACACTACACAGGGAATAATATAGATTTTCCCCCAGAAAACTTCTAGCATAAAATAGATTCAAGTACTTTCAATGACCTGTACTTATATATGTATATTTTCAAAAACTTCCCAGGGCCTTGAATATTTTCCCCCAGATTCACAAACTTTTAAGGATTTCAAGGACCCATTGGAACCCTGAAAAAGGAAACAGAAACATTGCTAACAGCAAACGATTTTTTGCCTGAGCGTCTTGAAATGTATAATCTATTGTGGTGAATTTGGTACCAAAGCAGTATTGCGTTTGCTTAAAGAAAGAAAGAGACCACAGATCAGTCATTTCTGGACGAATGAGGCATCTCATCGAAACATGCTTCGACTCTGCCCCCACAATGCACTGCAGCGTGCTTGTGCCGCTGAAAGAAAACACTCTGGTGCCTCTGTTCTGCCACCCATGTCACAGGTAATCTTGTTCTGTCTTAGTCATACTGGCTTGTATACTCAGTGGCTACATCACTCCTGCCTAGGCCGAGAAAACAGACAGGAAAGGTCAGCAATAAGGACAACCAGGGAGGACGGATACTGTCAGTTCTCGTCTGAAGTGAAGGATTCGATGGGGGAAAAGGCCGTTTTCACACAAGGGAAAGATCAGGGCACAGACTTCACAATCGCCACGAGGAGAGGACCGACGCACAGTACGTGGGAGCGAAATGAGTTGCTAAACTATGATCATACTTTTATATTTTCCATCAGGAGAGCGTTTGATGTTAAACGCCTCACTGATGAAAGCACCTGGTCGTTGAACAGATGCTGTAATTTATAATTGCTAATCAAAGTCTTTGGCTGCTTAAAGCAGACGCAGTAAAATATACATACAATCCTTGAAGGATGTGGAAGGGTTGCTGATTCCCAAAAAGAGATTTTGCTTTAGTACTGTATTAACCCAGCAAGCAGGAGCCCTCATTTTACTGTTTAGGTCAGGGGGTCTCGAACCTTTTTGTTAGCAAGGGCTACCACAATGAATAAAACAATCTGGAGGGCTACTTTTTTCATATAGTCTACTCAAAAGTTTTTTGTTTTACTTGTTGATATGTTGAATCATTGTTTAGGGGTCAGCAGTGTTGGGGAAAGTTACTTTTAAAAGTAATGCATTACAATATTACGTTACTTCCCAAAAAAGTAACTAATTGTGTTACCTAGTTACTTTTCATGGAAAGTAATGCTTACGTTACTTTTAAGTTACTTTTGCATTACTTTTTCTTACTTGGCTAAGGCTTCATCTCTTTCAGGTCTTGCAGGTGTTATTTATGTTCGCAAAAATGTTAAGCGCTGGCCTGCCATCTCTGTTTCTGACTCAAACTGTTCCCGCTCAGGTGCACAGAGTGAATATATCTATGTTAATATGTTCAGTTTAATTCAGCACATTCTTTTATTTTTAAATTGAATTAATTAAATTGAAAAGTAACTTGCATTACTTTTTTAAAAAAGTAACTCAAATATTAGTGTACACATTTATAAAGTAATGCATTACTTTACTCGTTACTTCAGAAAAGTAATATTGTTACATAATGCGCGTTACTTGTAATGCGTTACCCCAACACTGAAGGGTCAGTGACAAAAACGGTTTGGCATGATGAGAAATTCAAAAATCTTAAAAAAAACTTGTTTTAAAAGCATGCATCAGGTTTATTTCAATGCACATAGTGTAATTGTGTTAATTTTATGCAATAAAAAAATGTGAATTTTTTTTATGAAATTTAGTTAAGACTGAATGGATCTAAAAATGTCAAATGGTGTAACCGCTAATTGAAAGAAAGAGAAGTATTAAATATTTTATCCACCTTGATGGTATATAATCATAATCAAAAGAAAAATAAAATAATATATAATTGTATTAGTTATTTCTAAATGTAAATTTGAATGTGTTTTTGTAATATTTGTCCTGACATATGCTGAAAACAGCTGTTTTCTAAATAATATTTGATAAATTATATAAAAATGTATGTAAAAAATTATATTACACTAAACTAGATAATTATATTTTATTTCAAATTTTTTATGAATATATTTATATTTTCATTTAAAAAAATACTAGTTACACGAATTGACACGGACCGGTTACACCACATTGACATTTTTGCAATTATCATTTTGAAATATTCTTTCAAAATGAAATAAAACCAGAAATTTTAGACTTGGTCCTCAAAAAAAAAAAGTGTGCAAGTAATCTGCAAATTTATTTTGAAATTTTAACCCTTTTACATTTAATTTAACCATACGGACACAAAATAATTAATGTCATGTCATTGACCCTTAGATAGATAAAAGAAGCAAAGCTAATATAAAAAATATGTTTTAAATAAATATCAAAATTGAGCCTATTAATACAAAGTGCTTTAGCGGGCAACTCACAGACTCCGTGCGGGCAACCTGGTGGAGACCACTGGTCTAGGTTAACTATAGACCCGATATAGTTTGGCTAAGAACCCACTTCTAGCCAAAATAAACTTGAATTTGGTTACATGTTTGGTTTTATTTATTTGCTAATTTTATTTCATTTATTTTGTACGTCTATTAAATTTTCACTACTGACAGTCCAAATTTTGTCTTGTTTTAGCCTAGACGTCTGGGCTGTGTTTGGATGGCATTTAAATGTCTTTTAAACATAAAAATGCCTGCTGGGAAAGAAGCAGTTTACCCCAAAAACAACAATTATTTGCTCATATTGTTCATTCAGAGAAACTCCGAATTACCTTTGAATCATTAGGCTACTTATTATGATCCCATTGAAGCGTGTGGAGGTGTACACCGCAACACGGAGTTGCCATATACACAACATTTGCGCTGATTATGCAATGCCACTGAGTTACAGGAACATGTACAAACAATTTATATCCACAGTAAGTCCTACTCCTACTAAAAAATAACCCTTGAGGTCTATAATACAATTATCTGTACAATTATCAAACCATCCCAGTTACAAACGGCTAATCGGTGACATTGGTGACTCCGAGATAGTGATTGTTTTGTAAATTTGTACATTTATGTAAATTTAGGCTGAAAGTTTACTTGTATATAAAATTACTTTTTGTGTTTACAAAAAGTAAGTGAAAACCCTGAATTGTGTGCCTTTAAGCCTATAGCTACTTAGGCAGTAAGCTTATAGCTCCATCTAATGGACACATCCAATCACTGGTAAAGCTGAAATACTGAAACAACTTTGACAGCAATCAAGAAAGCTAAGAGACACGATTGAGGTGCACTAAACAGAAAAATCTATTTAAAAATATTTTCACCATAGCAATTAAAATCTTAACAATTTTACTTTGTCAAGGGTGCTTCATGACACAACACACAACTTACTCAGATCAATATGTAATTTCCTGCAACATGGCATGGAGTGATTATGAGTTAATACATAGTTCATCTTACCCATACATCTGTGTAGTATAGATTCTATGTAGTCACTAATTACTGAAAATAAATAATCCCATTATAAAATAATTGTGTGTACAGTAGCTCTCTGCCAATTAGGTTGAAGGTACCCTAAGCACCCGTCTGATTCTCTTGCATCACCCTCCAAAAATAGATGTGAGTCCATCTGTTCGTACTTATTGCAGCCCATTATATTTGATCTCTAAAGAAGGTTCCAGCAGGGCATCTCAAATATGCCATCATCAGTAAAATCAGATTTCAGAAGACAGAAAAATTGTACGCAAGAGTAAAAGGAGACATACAGAAAATACTTTTGAGCTTTTCAGAAAATAAATATCTGTAACATCTTTACAAGTCTAATGATACGAGTCTAATGATTTTGGGAAATACAGAAGGGCTGATATGTGAAACACTTCTAAATTGTTTGGAAATAAAAGAGTGCTGTACTGTACCTTCAGACTTTCTGATCTGGAGTCATGCAGGATTTCAGGGTCACCATCTGTGATGACAGAATAATGCTAAATGAAAAGAAAAAAATGGCCTATTAAAACAGACTTTTTGCTAGCACAGACACAAAATGACAGCCAGTTGCACTTTCCAACATAAATATATTACAAGCTTGTAACGGTATATTCACAGTTGGTGAGTTATGCATTTACATGCATTTCCAAAGCTACTTACAGTGCATTATAATCCATTAACATGTGTGGTGCCTATGTTTAAATCCATGAGCGTTCGTGCTGCTAATGCAATGCCTTACCACTGAGCTATACAGGAGTTGATTATGACTATGGAAATTAAAAATGACAATACCCATTTTCCCCATTTTAAACAATAAGAAACAGATTATCGTAGGAGGTTTAGGTTTAACAGGAGCTTAAAATGATGGGGAAGCATGAAACATGAGTTAACTTCAAATGAGAACAAAATAATTAAATGAAAACCAAATAATTATTCTCTAAATAATAAAAAATAATGAATTAAAAACTCATTAAAGGCTGTGGAAATCAAAACATTTTGTTCTGTCGACAAGGCCACAGAATGAACAGGCAGTTCTTCATTACAGTTTGAAGACCTTGCATATTTAACAAATACTGTAGTATATCAGACAAACAATTTAACATAACTAAACCTCTAAATGATAAGAACAAAATGAATTCCAACAGTACTATCTGAAAATATGATCTATATAAAAAAATTAAGGCTAATCTAAGCGCATGGTCTAAAGCGCAGGTGCACTTTAATACTATTTAAAACACTGTTTAATATTCAAGATAAGATAGTTTGGGTTATGTTCGAAACCTTTCAATAAACAGGAAAATTGAAAAACGTTTTGTTCTCAAATGTCAAGGTAGTACAACTGCAATCATGGACATTAACATGTATAGACAATAAACATGATATCACATCATCCAGTGAATCCCACGTATGGCTGGAAAGTTTGTAGATTTTTCCTTTGACAAAATTGCTACTTTAATGTAATAGTTTGGCTGGTTCACTTTCATTGTCAGGTGGTACAGCCAATATAAAACTAGAAAAGTATTTTATCAAACACATTTTAATTGTATTTTAAAAGATTTATGATTTATTTAATTGTATTTATAAATATGATATCAAAGGCAAAGGCTTGCACCAGCATCCAAGTAGAAGTCTGTTAAATGCCAAGTCTTATCCAAGTCTGTTAAATGCATTGAAAAGGTCAGGTGGTGCAACCAGAAAGTAAGGATGTACCTGCTATAAATGTCTCTAAGAAATAACAATTTTAATAAGCTAATAATTTAGCTAATAATATTAGCATTTAATAAATGCAAGCCAAGGTTGTCTATAATTGGTATTATACTTTTTTTTAATTAGTCTTAAATGTATAGTTCTTAATGGTAGTTTTATGGTAAAGTTGTTTTACAGTTTCAGGAGTATATCTGGCAAATAGACAATAACTGGTTGTACCACTTGACCTCAATTTTGAATAGGGATATCAAAAATATTTTGGAAAAAGTATTAAAATGTACTGAACACGTTGTTCTCAAACATATGCATTCATCCATCGTTTGAGCCCAATACACACATTCTACAGCGCCCTCTGTTGTCTCTCCATGATATGACATATCCAACTAATGAATTTATAAAATTTTTAAAACTATTTTACTAAATGTTACTTAGGCATACTAATATTTGCTTCGATCGTTTAAAATTCAATAATTATATAAAATATGGCAAGAAAGTCACGTGTACATGCTAAACATATCAAAACAACCATAAAGGCAAGTGAACTTACTCTAACCTTTTTGTATTATGGCCTAGAGTCCAATTTATTTACTACTTTAATAAGTGGTTTCCCGGACAGGGATTATCTTAAGCAGGACTAGGCCTAGTTGATTTAGGAAATATATCTAGTTTGAACAAACATGCCTTACTAAAAAAATTACTGGTGTGCATTTTGAGGCAAAAGAAAGGGCACTGGTGTATTTTACGATATGTCAGTGCAAGTTGTTTGGATAGCTCTTACTTTTATTTTAGTCTAGGACTAGTCTAACCCCTGTCTGTGAAACCGCCCCTAAGGGGTGTAATGTTTTTAGTAAGGCACGTTTGTTAAAACTAGTTAAAACATAATTGAACTAACGTTAAACTAATCCCTGTCCGGAAAACCACCCCTTAAAGAATAGTTCACTCGAAAATGTACATTCTGTCATAGCCTACTTAACATACCTGTATGCCGGTTTTTATGAATGTCTAGTTCTGCTAGAGACTGACAAGCTTATCATGACCAACACGGTTAATTTAAATCAATGTTTACTGGACATTATTTTCCGTCAACAGCTAATCTTTTCACAAATTCGCGCCTGGACGTATTAAAACGTAAATTACGTCAGGTTTGACATCAACAACGTCAAATGCCATTAAAATAATCGAAGGGCAGTAGGCTACGTATTATAGGAATAAGATTATTTTTATATTTAGGGATATAACAGATATAATGAAATATATTATCCTACCTCTAATATAAACCAGTCTTTTTGTGATGTACTGTTTTCTACATAAAATCATCCAGAGCCAATGTAAAGGACATTCTGTAAAAAACATAACCTTGATATTTTTAATACTGAGTAAGGTTTTTTAAAGTAAACATAAAATTCAAGTATAATCAATGATTGAAATAAAAATTATGTTTCTAATCTCATAATTATATTATGAGACTTTCCTTTCTGACTGCATGTTTTCCCTGTGTCCGCGTGGGTTTACTCCGGGTACCTCGGTTTCCTTCCTTCAAGAAAGAAAGAAAGAAAGAAAGAAAGAAACAAAGAGAGAAAGAAAGAAAAAAGAAAGAAAGAAAAAGGAAAGAAAGAACGAAAGAGACTGTATTTCACAGTCAGGGTCACGTTATTGTACTGTACCGTAATATATGTTTCGCCGCCAGGGGGCGTTAAATCCATACAAAACTTGAATAGACACCATTAACTAATTTCTTCTGATTATAGCTTGGGGGTCACTGGAGAAAAAAATTACACTCAGTCCAGTACATTTGTAATACTGTAAGTTTTGATTATGTTGTATAGTCAGTGTTATTTTTATTAAAGTAATATTAAAGTAATTTTGTGATTAAAAATTAAACCTACAGCAATAACAATAAATGGCTCATGAACAACTTAACAGGGTTCACCATTGAACATTAGTTATCACATTGAAGTTGCAATAAAAACAAAATACACTAAAACCCCAAAAAACAGAACACTTCAAAAACAAGTAAACAGTCATAAAGTGCAACCAGCTTAACTAAACTTAATTGAAAAGACAAAATGAACATACAGTAGGCCTATTACATTAAATAACTTCTAAACTATAACAATCCAACTAAAATAAAATAAAATAACCATTTTAATCTCTCTCACTCTCTCTCTCTCTCTCTCTCACTCTCACTCTCTCTCTCTCTCTCTCTCTCTCTCTCTCTCTCTCTCTCTCTCTCTCTCTCTCTCGACCCTAATAAATGAATTATTGTATACATTATATGAAGATGAGTTGGTTTTGATGTTTTAAAAGTATGATGTAAAAAAGTGTAAATTGTAAATGTCTGCTTTTACGTCTTTTTAAATTGTTAAAATAAAGGTGAACTTAAACCTCTCATGATTAAAACTAACCATTTTAGTCTCTCTCACTCTCTCTCTCTCTTTCTCTCTCTCTCGACCCTGTGTAATTACTAACCGCAAGCCACAGGATAAACATTAAACTCTATAACAGAATATTTCATTTCATTTGACTGTGTGGATAGGGAGACAAGGTGATTCAATTACACAACTAATATAACCGTACAAATGCAACAAGTGGTTTACATTAAACAGCTGAATACCCCCGACTGTGAAGAGCTCTGTTTTCTGTTAGTGATGTCTATGAATAGATAGCATGATTTGTGTAGGCATTATCTCAAGAGTTTTGTGTAGTTAAAAGACACCTAGTTCTTTCTGCATTGGATGAGATACCTGTAAACATTTTATCATCAACAAATGGCACATTTACACAAATTTTACAGACTCTTGCCGGACTGAATGCATTTGAAAGCTGATGTTTTTCCTTTCAGCATGCATCATAGAGTAAGAGCATCAAAGCAAGTTCTGTTTTTCTAAAACAGGCCAAGCGCACATTGTATTGTTTATGTTGGGTAGCTACCAAACAAAAAATGTGTCAGCGCTTCACCACCTTGATGACAAACTCTTGTAAACCCGTGTTTATGCCCATACCTGTGAACACGATTTCCCTGAGGGCATTTCATATTTAATACCTGCACACTCTTTAACAGGTACACAAGTGATAACTCCTAACATAATTGACGCTGGTGATTGTTCAGTGTGTTTGTGGTAGGATATTTTCTGCACACATTCCTGAATCATTTCACACACAGACGGTAAGAAGTTCTCAGGCTGTGACGACACGGCTGGGATGTTAAGTCTTTGCTTGTGACTCACAGGACTCTCACCTCGGCACAGAGATTGTGGGAAATGTGATGTCATCGAGTCGGATCATCAAGCCTGGGGAGTTGCAGTCATTAACGCTCTATGCAGGAGTGCTAATGATAAACCTACGCTCATCATACTGCTGCTTTACAATTACTGTCATGGGTCTCTTTAAAGCCTGGGTTTAGGTTGTATTATACATAATATCCTTGTTTTTCTGTTATCAGCCAAATGTGACCCTGCCTGCATTGTTAAAAGTGAAAAGTTGGATCAACTTAAAACATTACTTCAAGTAACATCTTTAAAAAGTATTGTTTTACTTGTATTTAAAGGGACACTCCACTTTTTTTGAAAATATGCTCATTTTCCAGCTCCCCTAGAGTTAAACATTTGATTTTTACAGTTTTGAAATCCATTCAGCTGATCTCCGGATCTGGCGCTACCATTTTTAGCATAGCTTAGCATAATCCATTGAATGTGATTGGACCATTAGCATTGCACTAAAAAAATAACCAAGGAGTTAGCAATGATATTACGCAGTGCTAGAAAGTATTCCCCTGCCATTGAAGATTAATAAGTAATATCATTGCGCCTCCTGTAGCCATGTTACAGCAGCAAAGTCCTTGATTATTACGCCAGAATGAGAGTATAGTTTCTAGTCATATCTGCATGGAAAATCGCAACTTTTAATTTTCTGTCTCTCTTAGTACACCATGTAACTACAGAAGAGTTTTTAATAGGAAAATATTGAAACTTTTTGGTTATTTTTTGTGCGATGCTATTGGTCTAATCAGATTCAATGGATTGTGCTAAGCTATGCTAAAAGTGCTAGCGCCAAACCCGGAGATCTGCTTAAATGGATTCCAAAACTGTAAAAATCTAATATTTAACTCTATGGGAGCTAAAAATTAGTATATTTTCAAAAACAGTGGGGTGTACTTTTAAGTGAAAAATATTTTGTGAAAAATTTAAGTTGAGAAAATTTCAACTTGATCCACCTTTTCACTTTTTACAGCGTGTAAAAACATGGCTAAAGTCCAAAAATCGAATTCTGACATAACAGGCATCAAAAAACTATTAATTTCATTATGATTTCAATATTTGACATGACCTTACTCAGTATTAAAGATATCAAGGTTATATTTTTACAGAAAGTTCTTTAGGATGATTGTAGAAAACCGTAAAACACAAAAATATCAAATGTTAAATATTGTTCATCTGCATAATTCAAAGCAGAATGTAAAGTCTGATCTCACGGAAATTCATACGTATTTTACGAGTTGACTAATTTGTAAGAATTCGTACAAATTCAATCGTACAAAAATGTGAGTAAAATATGAGTTCGAAATTGTTCGATAAGAGCACAAGACATTGTTCAGGTGTTTTATTTTAAGACATTTGACAGGTTTTGTCCGTAAAATGCTATTCTTAGTAGGACTACTTATATATCTCATATAAAGCCACATTTTACAGCAGAAAACTGAACAAGCGGCATTCAGTGTTTATTTAATGTAAATATTTTCTTCTCTTTTAAAATATTTTATTTATTCTTTTAAATTATTTTCTTTTACCACCGACCACACACACATATATTTCTATTTCATTTTTTAAAATTTATTAAATCGGTTATTTCAGTTAAACTTGGTGTAGTGATATAGAACTGTAATGCGGCTGACAGACCTGGAACTACTTCATAGGTGTGCATTTACAAAAAAAGAATATTTGTCAGCCAATCAGAATGAAGCATTTAACAGGCATGTGGTATAACACTGTTTATACCTCTGGGCTGTCAAATGCTTTATTCTAATTGGTTGAGATATGTGGGTGTTGATTATTTTTCTGTAAAACACACGCCTAACCTCTCAAATGTCTTAAAATTACCACCAGAGCAAAGTTTGTGGTTTACTGTGGTATAAGCTAAATAATTAACTTTGGATTATTTGAAAATAATGTACACCAGTCGCATTACCATCTTGGGTGTGCATTATTTTCGAATAATTCAACGGCCCGTCGTCAATTATTCCTTAAGTGTTATATATTTCATAATTTACCCATTTCCTGTAGTTTTTTTCTCGTCTTTCATGTAAAGTTGCTTTAAAACCTAAAATATACAATATACACAATGTGTATTCCCTTTCTATAGATCATCATATATCGTAAATGTCACCAATAAATAAAAGTAATCGAAAATACTACCAAGCAAACAAATAAGAAGAATAACAACTACATTGCAAACCATTCTAAACCACTTAAACACAACATAGTAAAATTATACAAATTCAAATTAATTAAATAAATTATTATATATTGTAAGCCAATCTTTATCAAGTTCCAACTGATCCCCCCCAAAAAACAAGAGATACATGCAACAAATGTATATTAATGAAAAACTTTTTTGAGGAAGTGGGAAATCTTAGTAAGCAACTTTTATAGAGGTGTGAAAATTCCTCTGTAAGTGCAAAAAACATGCATTAACATACCAGTGCAAAGCCAAGGTTAGTGGACAGAGAGTTGTGCTCATTCATTATGCTAACAGTCCCTCAGGAAATAAATATCTATAACGCTTTCCACAGACCTCTAATAAGACACAGGTAACAACCACTCATTACCGCGGCTCAGGACAGAGATTTACAAATCTCAGGAAAGTGTGGTTAGGCAGGTTTCCCTCGTCTTGAAAACGGTTATTTCTTAAAGGGCGTCACAGGACGCACAGTAAAGGCTTTGATTTATTCTTGGCGGCTGATAATTGCTACTGTCTTGTCATCTGTCAGGAGGGAGAGATTTGGACCGTCCGAGGTGCAGATTTCATGCTTTCTCTGGGAGGTTATAAATCTCTCAGGAGTCCCTCGTAAATCAGTTTGGGAGCTGATGTCTTCCTGGGCCAGATTACTCAATGGAAATGGACTGCAGAACACAAATGAACTTGACTGGAAAAATGTTTATTAAGACTTTCCATGATGCTGAAACGTTACTGGATATTGGCTTTGCCATTGACACCCCTTAAAAGACAGTATGAGGAAGAAGAACATAAAAACACAAAAAAGTGTGATGCTGTACAGAAAAGCAAAGTGTTAACACATAGAAATTCTTGATACAGTACGATAAAGATTTTTAGTAACCATGTACTGCAGGTAAGCAAATGGGACTAGTGGAATTTGCCGACATTTTCGCATGTAAAAAAATAAATACCACCTCATGTTGTGTCAATCATTTTTACATAATGCTTTTAAAACTTTTGTCTAAAATGAAAAAATTTGGATCGGGTTCAATTTTCTGCATTTTCGGCATCCATAGCAAACATTTTGATAGCTGTTTTGACAATTGGCAATTCGCGAGACTCATTGCTTAAGTTAGCTAAACAATAGCTTGTTGCTAATTACTGCGTCTGAAATCTCCAAGGCAGAAAGGCATCAAGGCACGTCCGAATCCAATGTTTGCTTTACATCCTGTCTCCTGAGAGACCTTCATTGTCTTGTTCCAATGTGATTGGTCGAGCCTGCTCAAGTTCAGAAAAATAAAATGGAGGCCAAGAAAGCGTCTGAATCACAAATTAAGTGTAAATGAAGTTACATTTTTGACTTTTTACACCTTTTGATTGCATTTCTAGCTAGAAGTTAGTAATGCAGTTTACAAATATGGGATTAGTTATCAGTGTTGGGGGTAACACATTACAAGTAATGTGCATTACGTAATAATATTACTTTTCTGAAGTAACGAGTAAAGTAACGCATTACTTTTTAAATGTACAAATTAATATTTGAGTTACTTTTTTAAATAAGTAATGCAAGTTACTTTTTTACTGAATTAAACTAAACGTAGTCACATTATGCACTCTATGCCTACACGCCTGTGTGGGAACAGTTTGAGTCAGAAACTGAGATGCCAGGCTAGAGCTCGACGTTTTTGTGATAAAATATGCAATTTCTGAATGCAGAACTTTTCAGTCATAAAAAAACACCTGCAAGGCCTGAAAGAGATCAAGCCTCAGCCAAGCAAAAGTAACGCAAAATAACTAAAAAGTAACGTAAGCGTTGCTTTCCATGAAAAGTAACTAAGTAACGCAATGAAGCGTTAAGTAACTTAATTTTGTAATGGATTACTTAATTTTGTAATGCTTAAAGTTATCCTGGTGGATAATAGCGGTATTGTGAACAGACGGAAATTCTCGTCATTGGCAGGGAAACGTTTTCTCTTAATTGACGAGATAACACGTAAATGGCGGGGAAAGAGTTAAGACTTGTCATCATAGACATGCAAAAAAGCTGCTAAACGCCACCTCGACCAAAAAATGAGATAAACTGAATGCATATTATATGCTCATTAAATACTTTCACTTCAAATCTGCTTAATCTTGGCTTCAGTCCATTTAGAAATACCACTCCGTTGGCAGAATCCACTAAACCCCTACGTTGCTTTGCAATGAAGATGAATTGGATATCCACACAAAACAAACATTATTCAACATTCGAACTTGTGTCCCTAGTGAGTACTAGGACCTGAATACAACCCGTATGTGGCAATCACATGGATCACAGCGCTCTCTAATATGTGGTTCATTTTTACATTCTGACCTTTATCATCTGCAATGTTTCTAGTTGCATCTTTAGTGATTTTGCAATGTAATTTCCAAAGAAGTGTAGGTTTTTGCCCAAATAGCTTGCATGCACTTACATCACATGGTTTTGCAGTGAAAGATTTGTTAAATACCAATGAAATGGCTAAAGTGATATTTATGAATAATATATTTAAATGATATATATTGCAGATTTTTTTGCTTGTTTTATGCACAAAATCACTTAAATTTGATATTTTTGGTCTAAAAACTAGACTTATTTTCTTGGGTAATTTTCATCAAGAAAAGCATCTTAATTTAAGAATGTTTAGATATTTTTACTGAAAACAAGAAAACATGTCAGACACACTTAGGCCCTGTCCCAAATGGCACACTCCGGACTTGTGGACTTCCTCAGAGTCAACACTTTGATGACATCATGTTGTACAGACCTTAGGGACCCTTGACGCAAGTCCACGAGGGTGCACTAAAGTCGTATTTTGGGACAGACTCGAGCATAATGCCGGAAATAAGAAGAGAAGTGGTGTGACTCCTCTCATCCATTGTCTGATTGCTCTTTCGCAAAAACTTCTGGGTTGGGAAAGTGCGTGGAGCCTGCAGCAGTGCGGGCTTTGCCGAAGACCGCATCAAGGGTGCAAAGGGGGCGCCAATGAGCACACTTTGGAGTGTAAAAATGACAGATGGGACACCCTACGGACTCGTTGCCTAAGCGAGCGAGCGCAATTTAAGGCCACAAAAGTCCACATGAAGTCCACCATTTTGGACAGGGCCTCAATGGGTGTATCTGAACTCCTCATATTGTACTGAAAGTTGCTCAGATTTTTTTATGATATTTAATGCACAAAAATACATTTTCAACCTAGAAAATGTCCATATTTGACCCAATTTTGGCTTAAAACAACTCAGGTTAATTTCAACTATTGGGTTTGTCCATATTTTACTCAATCAAGGGTTAAAAGGCTGTGTTAAGTATTTAAGAATTGGTAAATTTAGTCTACAATATTTTTTATTTCTGTTTTCTCTTTCTTATATTAAACATAAATTAGACAAAGTTTTCAAGATAAAAAGTAACATTTATCTTTATCTAAAAGACAAATAGTCTAGCTGCACTCTCACTGCAAACTGTCCAACAGTCGGCTTTGTAATTGTTTTAGGGCTTGGCGTCAATCAGCCTAGACAGACTCCATAAAAGTGAAGCAGAGGAAGAAGCCTGACCCTTTCATTCTCTGCATTACTGCCGAAACACAGACCTGGTCCTCAACAAAGTCTCACGGGTTATTTTAACACACATACCTGTACAAAAAACTCATGCACATGCAAAAAGTGCAAAGTGGGAGGATAACAGCTATTAATAGGACAAGCTTGTAAATGTTGAACTGAAGCAGAACACATTCGAATCGCTTGGAGAATAGAAAGGACAGAGATTCACAGAGATACTAAGCAGTTTTCTTATTAAACAATCATTACGCAATCTGTCACAAACAAACCAACCAAAAATATGCATTCCCCGCTAACCACAGCATGCAGGGGTGTGCTGGTGAAGCCAGCAGTTATTGAATGTTATAATTGTCAAATACTTGCTCTCTTTTGGCTGGCTTTGAAGTCCAAGTCATTTCTGTTCTTATCCTCGGGTGATGTTCTGGCTTGATTTATGGTTTTGTACAAAGACAGAGAAATTATACGGCCATGAGGCCCAGCACCATGAGAGCATCGGGATCGCACAACTGAGACTGATGACGGTATCTGTGAACGAATGTAATTAATGGACCACAAGGCTTCACTCAGAGAGAGGAAATCCACAAAACACTGGTGATTTGATAAATCTACAATTTGTCATGAGCAATAACAGACAAATTTAGATTAAGCTTTTCATGTGATTAATCACAGGACACACCAGAAGATACTGCAAGATGGCATGCACTTGCACACCTATGAAGCAAATGCATTTGCTTTTTATCCAAGGTGACTTAGTGCATTCAAATTTAACTTTTACTATTATATCTATATCAGAAAAAAACATTTGTGACCCTACATGTGAAATCTAAAATCTAATTTTGGGTCAAAGTTTAATTTCAGTCATTGATTTCAATCTTTGACATATTGAAGAGATCAAGGTTATATTTCCACAGAATGATCTTTACATTATGTATGATGATTTCAGAAACAGTAAATCACAAATAATGGGACACATGGGTCCTTAAGGGGCAGTTTCCCAGACAGGTCTTATCCTAGTCCCAGACTAAAATGCATGTTGGAACTGCCTTTATTCTTAAACATCTTGTACTGACATAACATACATCAGTGCCACTGTTTTGTTTTAAGATGCACAACAGTATTGTTTTTGTAAGGTATGTTTGTAAAGACAAATTAAATGTCTTAATGTAACTAAAGGGTCCTGGATTAATATAAACCCTGTCCGAGAAGTTGGCCCAGAAAGTATTAGGGAACTTAATTAAAAGTTATACAAATAAATAGAATTGCATCTGGGAAAAAAAACTAGCAAATTGTTTATTTTAAAAGAAAAAGGAAATTTATTTTAAGGATTTAAATAATAACACAATACATATATATTTTAACATAAGACATTGTTTTATGGAGACTTCATGGTTTTCACACCACATTTAAATGTATGCATTTTACCATAACAGACTTACAGTGCATTACAAGGTATTCATTTTTATCAGTATGTGTGTTCACTGGGTTCATGATCCATTTTCCGGTGCTTATGCAATGCTCTACCACTGAGCAATACAGGAGCAGTGAGACCAGTGAAAGCGCATATTTATTTGATTGTTTGCATATTTATTTACACCATTCCAACCTCTATGTCTAAATTCATGGCAAAAACACAGTAAAAAAAAGGCATTTTTGTCAAATCAACAAAATATAAGTTAAACCATTTCAACTTGTGTTTATAAGTTATGGGAACTTATCATAGGTCAAAACTTAAAAAAGTAGGTTGAAATGGCTTGCAAAACCAAGTTGTTTTAACAATTTATAATTTTTTTTTTAATACACAAGTTGATCCACACAATTTTGGCATTTCTAATTAACCTGCATGTTTTTGAACTGTGGACACTGGAGTACCTGGAGTAAACACATCCCAGACAGCAGACGACTATGGGCCGGATCCGCTCCGGATCTGTGCCGAAGTCAACAACTCTGGTGCTGATCTGGTGCGGATCCGGCCCAGAGTCGTCTGCTGTCTGGGATGCTGACAAAGGAAAAACATGCACTGGAAAAAATGACTTCCTTACATCGTATTTTTGTCTTGTTTTTGTCAGGATCCATCAGAATCATGTGTCTACACAGCAAAATCCCCAGTGTTAAATTTTCAGGGATGGTGTTAAATACACAGTGTTGATGCTGTTTTAACACTATCTGGTAATAAAATAACACTGCCATTGCTAGGCCAGTGTTATATCCATGACAGTTTCAGTGTAAAACAAGGGTGTTACCAGATTTCACACTGAGCGGTGTAAATCAAGCCACGCCTCCACTAAACATTTCCTGTCAGAGATTTTACCGCCATTTTCTTTCAAAGGAGGACTGAAGAGAGCAGGTAAATCTCATAATATTCACATGGTTTAGCTAAATTAAACTGTTATTTCTCTGTCTGACTCTACGCAGCCATTTGCCAAAAAACCTAAATAAGATATTTTCCCATTTTATTTCCCCTTTGTTCGTTATTTGGTTCAGTTTAATCAGAGCTACCTTGTGTTACATTGTTCCCTTGTTAGTTTGGTATAAAGTTAAACTTCTAGCTTAAAGTTTTAACCAAGAAGGATAATATTAACAGGAGATATGAATGAATGTAAGAATTGAACCCTGATAATAGGTATGTTGCTAAAATTTTCAAAATGGTTAAATGCTAAAACGAGTTGTTCAGATAGAAAGAGCTTGAAAAAAGCTTTTAAATGAGACCAAGATCATGTATATGGGTTAAAGAATAACAAAATACTGGCCATTTGAAACTCGAAAATCATCACTTTATTTGGTCCCATGTTTTCCATTAAAATTCAAGAAAATGTGTGACCGAATCATGAAAATTATGAAGTTTTTAGCTATAACTTTTTAAATCGTTAAGATATTGACCTGAATCTTTCAGGATAAGCTGTTTGATATATCCTCTACATATTCCAATTCTGAAAAGTCAGATATATAAAAAAACAAACCACTAATTACACCAAATAACACTCTTTATTCCGTCTATATATACAGATATCATCTACATGGCTATACGGCTGCGTCCCATTCTTTACCATTCAAGCAGATTTTGGTAGAGGTAAAACCACCTTTGGTAGTCGGTCAAATTTCTTAAAGTTTCGTTCACTTGTAGTTTAGCAATTAAACTAAATGTCTTTACAATTTCAAGAATGTCTTTACTCAACTTCAGCAAAAACAACGACTATTTTTCAAACAACCGACTTTGGCGAGCTCGCACGGCCAGTGGTTAAACATGAAAGGTGGTGACTGAAAACGAGAAGGTACCTATGGTTCTTCCGGTGGTGTTAACAATAAAAACTCAGAAATTTCGCCATCAACAAACCAACAGAAGCATTATTTTCAACAGCACCGCGCGCCGCCTGAGAAAATCTTGAGTTTCGCTGAGTGGAACCAAAACGTCAGCCGCGACAGCGGAGTTAGCAACATACCTACTGATAAAACGCGACATGCACTACAAATTGAAGGTATGAAATTAAGTTAAATGAAAGCTCGTTTATTCACCATATGATGCTCGTTATGAGGTAATCAGATACCGTGAGTTAACGAGGTCGTGTGAGTGCACGGATATCGGTTAATTATTCAAATTACTGAAAAACACGGAGAAAACCGCAACCGCATCGTCATGTGTTTAAAAAAAATTTTTTTTTGATGTATGCAAACAGGGAAAATATCGCCAAACCAACAATTAATTTTACCTCAGAATATGCACAGATTGGATGCATTGTGTGTTGTAAGCTTTTCGTGGCGCTAGATGTCAGACAGATGCAAATAGCAAATACATACGAAAGTGTAAAACGTGTATGGCGAACATTTATTTTTCTGTCATTATAGATGCTAGTTTGGTGAAAGTACACACTGAGTGCTTCAAATCATTCAGAAGAGATGCTGTTTTTAGGGCAGTTTATTAAAGAAGACCTGACATGGATGACTTCCAATGAGAAACGACTGCTAATACTTATATAAATTAATTACAGAAGGTAAGTTTATATATTTATACATACAAATAATTTTATTTGACATAACTGAACAGTTAACCAATCTTTTTAGTATATGTAGTTTTCTACATATTATGGTTATTAATCAGGCAAGAAAGTGACATGACCTGCTGCCAACTTTAATAAAAATATATTATCTTCTCATACACCGTTTTGCTATTGATATCATATTAAGTAGCAATCAAATTGATTACTATTTTGAAAATGTATAATTGAAGATTCATATTGTCTTGAGTGCTGTTTTTAATATAAAAAGAATGTTGAGTTTTCAGAGTCTTTATTGTCATTTTTTTGTGATAGGACCCTACCAGACTATATTTGAATACGGCATACCCATGAATTCTGGAACTTTTATTTCTTAACCCAGTTTGGAGGATAAGAGCTTACCAACTATGTGAGTACACACAGTACTTTAGTACTGTACACTGTCTCTAACATGATTATACTGAGATGATTTTGATTCAAATAACGGTTAAAACTGCACCCTTTTTGGTATTTTCTTGACCCTTTTTGTCTTTGAAAATCTGCAGAAATATGCTGAGGTGATGTATTGCAAAATAGCCAACATACAACAATTAAAGGATAATTGCAGAATATCCTGATGAAGATATGGATGACCCTCTGTCTGGTCAACAGGAGTTTAAATATGGTAAGTGTACATGGGTTTGCTACTTTTACGGTTTTGAAGTTTAACTGTATACTCATGGTGTTTAAATTCTGTTTTGCTAGGACGGGACAGTTATGTGGCAGCTCTTCTCTGGCTCATTCACCTCTTGCCTTCATTTGTGAAGGGACGAAAGACTGGAGAGGGTCAATGTGCAACTGAAGCTACTGATTGGGCTGTGTAAATTTTTTGGTATTTTGTTCTAGTTATTTATTCAGCAGTTAGTTTGCTTGCATTGTTCACCCCATGTAAATGCATACAAGTTCATAAATACACATCAAATACATTCATCAAATACACTCTTTTAAAACACTTAGGTGATGAGCATCAATCCATGCTTTGAGGGGGATGAATCAGCACAGCCCTGCATGCTCTGCGTTGGGAACAGAAGTTGCATCCAGAGTTTTTGCATCATTCTGGACCAAAAAAGCCATTCCCTGCATGATGAAGACCACTGATGCAGCCTTCCACTACATCATGAGTAAAACAACTACAGAACTAAATACCAGGGTGGAACGTGTTTAAGAAAAATGAAACGTCTTTTGAATTGAAATGTCTGTTTTGTTATGGAAAAAAGTATGCTAAAGGATAACATTTCTGCTTGCCGATAAGGTAATTGCATGTATTTTAATGTTCAAGTTTTGAGTAGGGTGGCTAATTTTTTAAACTCTTATTTGATTTATTAAAGACCTTTATAATAAGTGGTTTTCATGTCACTGCGCTGTGGTATAAGATAACTTTCATTATTCCATACTGTATTCTGTTTTTTTAATTGTAGCTGAGGTATTTAATTAAGCAGTGTTAAATGCAAAGTGTTGTGTGTATCAATGTAAATATTAAATGTGATTTACTTTAATAAAAAGAGGTTTTGCAATATTTCTTGTCATTTTTCTTTTATAGAAACAACCCATTAGCAACAAAAGTGGCTTTTACTCAGTATTTTAACACTTAACATTGTTGAATTCACATTACACTGGTGTTGACCTTAAATTAGGAGTGTTAATTTTTAACACTGTATTTCTGTGCCAACACCAGTGTAGTGTGGAAACAACAATGAATAGTGTTGAACAAAGTGTAAAATTTAACAATATTGAGTGTTAAATTAACATATAATGGGTGTTGTTAAATTAACACTACACTTTTGACTAAATTAACACAGTGTAGTGTGGACACATATACACACTTTGCCGGTGTTAAATTTGACACCGTGGGTGTTATTTTAACACCAGTGATTTTGCTGTGTAATTATATCTAGTCTTTGTGTTTGGGGTCCTGGCAGTACCATGTTTTATGTGGGAAATGCGTGGTTTTAGTATTGAATTATTCTGACCACGCATTTCCCGGGTCTCGTCACTTTTTACCCGCTCCCTTACTTGTCATTATTTTCAGCTGTGTCCCTCATTAGTTCTCCCTATTTATTGTCCTTGTGTTTGCTGTTCTGTGCTTGTGCGTCTTGTTGTATTCCTGTATTTTTTACATCTGTGAGTATTTAAGAAGATCTAGTCTTGTCTGTTACATGTAGTGTAGAGTTTATTGTTGGTTTATGTTTAGTTTAATGTTAGTTTAGTGTTGCGTTCATCCTGTCTTGTTTTGCCCCCTCGTGGGTTTTGTTTTCCCTGTTTTGTTAATAAATTATTTTTTGTCACGTCTGCATTTGGGTTCGTTCCTTGTTATATTCCTCACAGTTTTCAGTAAAAATATCTTAAGTCTTAAATCAAGATGTATTTTCTTGATGAGCAAAATGACCTAGGAAAATAATTCTAGTTTTTAGAAAAAAAAATTAAAACAAGCAAAAAAAATCTACCAATGGAATGTGTTTATGAAAAAAGTAATTTTATTTCAAGAAAAGTTTTCTTATTCCATTCTCATATTTTTTTTGCTTGTTTTAAGCACAAATTCGCATACATTTGATATTTTTTGTCTAAAAACTAGACTTATTTTCCTAGGTCATTTTTCTCATCAAGAAAATGCATCTTAATTTAAATATTTTTACTGAAAACAAGACAAAAACTCTTAGTAAGAAAGTCATTTTTTGCAGTGTGCAAATTCCACACAAAAATGCCACCTAAACCATACAGGACCTTTTTTGCAGTGAGGCAACAGTGCAACCCATTGTGATGCCCGAAAAGTGCATAGTTAAAGTGGACCTATTGTCCAATTCATGTTTTTACATTTTCTTTGGTGGGTAAGTGTGAATTAATACATATTAACAATATACAGTACAATAGCTACATACCCCAAAGTAAACGATGAGGCGAGTTAACGTCTCCAACGTTAATCTCTTTTCTTGGACTACAACAAACACACGGATTGTAGATAACAGTTTACTTCCTGGGATTGGTGATGTAGAAAAGACCGACATTATCATTATTCCCTCTACTTGGACTCACAGCCTGTAAGTTTACTCCTGTCAGCATTGCATTGTGAGCAAATCTTTCAAACATGGTAAGGAGTGCCACATTTCCGGCTGATGTCAGAGGTATTCAGGGCAATCACATTGTACAGATTAGCTGGCCAATCAGGGACAGGGGTTTTTAAATCCGTGCATTTCAGGAAGAGAGTGAAATCTGGAGCTACAAAAATATACGTTATGTGGAAAATAATGTGTTTTAAAACCATAAACCACTCAAACACACTGTATTATACCAAATACACAAAATAATGTTTTTAGCAATGAAATAGGTGCACTTTAATGTGATGACCTTTGATACCTGACTTCATTGACAACTAGTTTGTTAAAGACAAAAGAAATATGAAAATACTGCAGTACTGTAGTATCAGCAAATGTTTTAAACATTTCATATTTTGCTATGGGTGTTTCACATACTTTTTAGAAAGATAAAGGAAGAAAAAGGAAAATTTGAGACAAAATAACCAACACTTAATTCCCAGCTATTATAAAAATGTGATGCTTTGTTAAATCTTGCTTTGTCTCTGTCTGAGCCTCGCCATAGTTCAAGGTCAACTTGCACTTATAAAGCACATCACTTTATTCTGATGATGTAATCAGTTTCACTATCTGTGGAGTTTATAAATGTTCTCTGTTTTTATGTTTACTTGCTCACTGTTTTGTAGGCTTTAAGAGGTTGTATGGATCTTCCAGGAGAAGGCGTGTCTGGGGAGGGAGAAGGTGAATTTGCCTTGGGGTACTCATAAAAAGCAGCATTTCTCATAGGTGACTGTACCATGTGACTGCTAAGCAAAGTGCTTTAAAGAGCAGCCCGACCTGTCGAGATGCATTACAGGTAATCACAGGTCGTGAGAGGCGTGTGAGAAAGAGACGCAGGGTGCAGGATACCTCGAATCAATCTGCAGGTTTCCCATGGCGAGCAGAGGAAGCTTTACCAGCTCCGAGTTTTCAGAAGATGAACTGGAGGTGAACCTTGAGGGACCCGAAGAGCTGGACAGCAGCGATGGCAGCAGCTCCAACTGTTCTTACCCCAAGCCAGAAGAGCGCCAGACCAAAAAGCGTAACCGTCCGGTGCGCTCCAAAGCCCGCAGGGTGGCGGCCAACGTGAGAGAGAGGAAACGCATCTTGGATTATAACCAGGCCTTCAACGCTCTTCGAGTGGCACTGCATCACGACCTGAACGGAAAACGACTGTCGAAGATCGCCACGCTACAGAGAGCCATCAATCGAATCTCCGCCTTATCCGTCTTCCTCACCAACAACCCACCAGCTGGTGTGGCAAAGCCCTGCAGCCACCTCGACTGCCACGGTCAACCTGGTGGGCTGTGGCCAGAAACTGAACAATCACCATCGTTCCACCTTGAGACGCAAAACTTTCTGTCCTGGCGCCCACCACTCGCTCATCGTATCCAAAACCCCATGCACAGGCTCTCCTCAGACCAACACGTTTTGATGGACAATCAAAGGCACACAGGCCCCGCTTGTCCTCCGTCTCCTCACTACCCCTGTTTTTCCTCTAATACCCAGCTGTACACAAACGGACACTGCGGGACCCCTACTAGCGATACGGCCAGCCCGCCCAGGTATGGGAGATCGGGTGATACCGGGGGTCATCAACCAGGAATTTGGGGTTCTTGTGGCTCTAGTTACGTGGACAATTTCGGAGAACCGTTTCAGACGCTTCCCATGCCCTGGCACATGAGCTACCTGCAGGACATCGGCCCTCAGCACAGCCAAAACACGCTTTGATGCGTACACATACACAATGCATCATGAAAACTCTTGAAAGTATTAAATAATGAGCACTTGGAAATCACTCTCTGTTAGCAGGTGGATTTCTGTGTTTTGATCATAAGGAACAATTGTACATATTTAAAATATTCATGTTAAATAAATAATTATATTGGAATATACATGAATTTTGTGTTTCCCATGGTGCTGTGATAAACAAAAACATGATGATGTCTCTGAAGACTGCTTGTCAAAAATCTCTGAAGTTTGTCATCAGTGATTTATAGACTTAATAAAATATTCAACATAGCAACGTACTAAACTGGTTTTCTTTCTTGTGAAAATGTAGGCATACAAAAACATTTCTCTCTCTGTAGGTGTGTGTCACGTAGTAGTTAAATACTGTACATTTGGGTATTTGTGTTTGTGAAAACGAAGTGTTTGTTCTTATTTACTTATTTTTGGTATGGAGCATTGTCGTTCTTGGGCAAAAAGCAGCAAAAAATGAATTGCCCTAATGTGGGATTTCTGTGAAATGTGCTTTCTAATTGCTTCACCCTCATACATGACCGGACATTTGAGAGGTCATGTATGATTTTTTTTTATTTTTGTGATGGCACTTGCATTTATATATTTTTGGGGGACCATCAAACACTTGACCTTAGGTGTCCCACATTAAGCTGCGTCCCACTTTAGGACAATTCACACTATTTAACATATTGAAATGTTGTACCTTTTGGGGTACAATACTATACCCTAAAGACCACCAACATGATCTTACAAATTTCCGTGTTATAGTCACGGAATATTTTGATAATTTTTCTGTGTCTGTACTTTCTTTTCTGTGTCAGTTTCAAGTATTGGTTACTCAATTGTTTTTCATATTTTTAACCCCTTTTGTGTGTGGGTTTGGGGTAAGATTTGGGGTTTGGATTAGGATGTCACTTTAACTATTGGTTTATACTAATTTTTTTCCGGACTTTTAAACAATTGTCGCCTAACTTTAGGGTTAGAGTTGGGTTAGGATGTCATTTTATGTCACAGAAAGTCATTCTAACCTCAAACCCGTGCGAAAATGATAAGAAAATAGGAAAAACAATTGAGTAACCAATACGTGAAACTGACACGGAAAAGAAAGTCTGTGGTACAGAAACAGAAAAATGCGGAGATCTGTGACAATGACACGGATAAATGAGCAAAATATTCTGTGACTATAACATGGAAATTTGTGAGATCAGGTTGCAAGGACCTATAGTGTACCTTTAAGGACCAATTGTGTACCATTTAAATGCAGCGTTGGGTTTAATTACTTTCTAAGTAATTAGTTACTGTAATTTAATGACTTTTTCCATGAAAAAGTAAAGTAAGGGATTACTTTTATTTTTGTAATTTAATTACTTTTTAGTTCAAAATACTGTGTTTGGACTGTAGAACAATTATAATACAATAGTGGATTTAACATCAAAATTTAAAGTTTAAGGTTAAATGCGTGTTTTTTATGCATACTTCTCACCTTAAAGGGGAAATTTCACAAGACGTCCTTAAGATGTCAAATCTTTATCTAAATCTTTGGTGTCCCCAGAGTACATATGTGAAGTTTTAGCTTAAAATGTCATATAGATAATTTATTATAGCAAGTTAAAATTGTCACAAATGTTCAGTTTTTGGGTGTGTCCTTTAAAATGCAAATGAGCTGATCTCCGCACCAAACGGGAGTGGCATGGCTGGACAGTGCAGATCAATGGGCGGTACGATCCCCCTCCGACATCACAAGGGGAGCCAAACCCCAACCACCCATTTACACATGCTTGCGGAGAATGGTTAACCAAAACTAAGTTACTGGGTTGATCGTATTTACATTTTCTAGGTTGAATGAAGCACTGGGGACCCAATAGGGCTTATTCGATCTACGTCATCAATGTTCGAGGCGGCCATATTGTTGACATAAAACTGTCAGTCTGTCAATTGACAAGCGAGGCAGCGTGGGTATTATGCATGGTATTATCGGTGTAATGTTTTTTAAAACCGCGCGATGGTGTGTGGTTTAATACACGGATATTCTAACAACAGCAAAAAGAACCCCGGAATTAGTTTTTATGCGATACCGACTGTCAGAAAACATGAAAGGAGACAGAGGAGTTGAACCAGCGAAGGAGAGACTCCCAACAGCAAAGTCTGTTCCCATCATTTTACCACAGGTAACGTTAGGGATATATGCTCACAGCAAAGTCTGTCCCCATAATTTGATCACATATGGTTAGCTGTAAGCAGTGGCTGAAACTGCTCTTTCAAATAAGCTGCCATAAATTGAGAGTTATTCAATTAGTATTAATATCTATATGAACATAATAATAGGTCTGGCATTGATACTAGGTAGGGGATTAGGGCCATTCACATAGTTTTGAAAATCGTTTTATATTAAACAGAATAGCGGAGCTCACACCAAAACTATAACGATACAGATACAATGAACGACATCATTGGGATCACTTTCTGAGCGATTTTTCCCACCTGATTAAGGATAAACCATTGATAGCATTAAAATCTATTTGAACTTCAAGTGCACGGCCACTTAAAATGACAGTGAAGCTCATTGCAGAGCTCTATAACATTAGATTACCTCCAGTTGCTGTGAAAATTGACTACATAATGCTTTTTAATCTATTACATTAACTAACTGTTATGCCAAAAGGTAAGAGATTACACAAACTATTAGATTCACTGTTTAGAGTTACACGAAACGCAGCGTGTTGAGGACATCTGCAAAAGTTTTTATTACAAGCAATATTAAAAGCAAGTGATTTGCGCGAGTGCCGTGAGCGAATTAGCATAAACGTATTGTTTGGTGATGTGGACGATGATATAGTAATCGTTATAGTTATAATGTGAATGGCTCTTCAGTGCTTGTATGATGAATGCGGATACTCTATGAACGATATAGTTATAAATATCCGGATAAGTTACGGCTGGCAATAAGGACGGATCTTTACTTATGGCTATTGGGTCTATTTGATATTGTTCCACAATAATCAAGCTCATCTTCTCTTAATACGGATGAGATGAAGCCATTAGGCTACTGCTCCCCTCGACTCAAATCTACATGTGGCTAGGGGCAGGACAGATGTCATGTCAACAAGATGGCCGCGGCTAGCGACTTCCGGTGTTTGCGAATAAGCCCTATTGGAAAAAGTAAAATTTTAAAAGGTATGTCCCCTTTAAACACTTGAGTATGTTGAGTTAATATGAATAATGGTAACACTCTAGTGTAGTTTCCAATTCTCACTATTACTGGTTGGTTATTAGTATTAATATTACTGAAATATTAAAGCAACACTATGTAGTTTTTTTACCTTTAAATAATGTCTCTAAAATTATTTCAGTGATAGAACAACTTTTAACTGGACAAATTGTACTGTTGCTGCAACCTGAGCAGCCTCCTAGCTGCTACAAGCACACTCTGAAAGTGGCGGTGAAGGGTAGAGCACAAAGCCAAGGCCCTCCCCCTGCCTGCAGAAGAGTGTCTGATTCCAGGCACTGTTGCGCTTTTCAACCAAATGGGGGGAGCTGTAAGTCATTTTTACATGGAAACTACATAGTGTTGCTTTAACTGTTTACTTAAAAAGCACATATTAATGCCTGATTCTGCAAAACTTTATTCTACACCCTTAATACCCAATTCCTACCAATACTTAAACATAACAACTACTTTACTAAGTATTAATAAGCAGTAATTAGGACTATATTGAGGCAAAAGTAGTAAATAGTTAGTTATTAGGGAGAATTCGACCTTAAAAAGTGTGACCAGAATAATTTGTGTACCTTTATTTTGAGCTGTTTCAAGCCTATCTTTGTACTGTATCATTTACTAAATAGGATTTACAAAGAAATTAGTGATATGTTAAATACCTTTTGGAGAGAGTAATTTGAACAGTAATCTAATCACATAATTAAAGATGTAATTAGTAACTAGTAATTAATTACTTTTTTGAGTAACTTTCCCAACACTGTTTAAATGTTAGGGGTACAAAGCATTTAACTGTACTCAATATACTCAGTACAATATACAAACGGTGCTAAATAGCACTAAAAGCGGTTCACTGGCTCGTAATCATAGGGGAACCATTTTAAGTGCCATATGTAGTACCTGTGTAGCACCTGTGTAGAACCATATTGTGCTATAAAGAACCATATCTGGTTCTATAGTGGTGCTATAATTCCCGGATGGTTCTTCATAGGTGCTTAACAGGCGCTATATAGCACTAAAAATGGTTCCCCCATGATTACATGCTTTTTTTAGAGTTTAGGTCTTCAGGAACAATAATGTACCCCAAAAGGTACAACATTGTACTATGTTTTGCATACCTGTACAAGTACAAAATGAAACCTTACAGGGTACCACCCCAGCGGCACAAAGGTACAGTTTTGTAAAACAATATCTCACAGTGAATAGTTGGGTCAAATAAAGACATTTTCGAGGTAAACTAAAGGTTGGGTTTGTTTATGCGCTTATCAAAATAAAGGTGCTACATGATGCAATAGAACAACTATTAAGCTGTATGGTTTCATAAAAAACCTCTTACATCTGAAGAACCTTTATGTTTAAAAAAAGGATCTTTGTAGTGGAAAAGGTTCTTTAGATTATAAAGTTAGAAAGAAATGGTTCTTTTGGGAACCAAAAATGGTTCCTCTATGGCATCGGTACAGTATGAAGAACCTTCTGTACAATCTGAGTGTATTTTACTCAACCATGGGTGGAAACCACTCTGCATTTTTAAGAGTGCATGAATTTGTGTCACAAGGTGACGATCTTTTTAAGGGCGGAACCAAAGTTAGGGAAGTTTTGGTTCCGCCCGGAAGGTCTCCCTACCGGGCCACAGACGAGGACGGACCTTCTCACTTCCTGGTTTCCAGGACAACAGAATTAGGGCTTGACGAGCGGCAGGTGAGAGGAATGAAGCCAGCGAAGGGTGATTGGAGGCCGTATGAAATAAATAGCTCTGTTGGAACACAGAGAAGGAGGCGATGGACACGAGAGCGATGTACACGGGGAGCGGTTGACACGGGGGAAGCTCCTTTGCCAAAGGCAAACGAAGACACGCACCTTTTGAAGAGCCCGAAGGCTCTGTTGATCCGGCGATCGCTGAAGCGGGCGGAAAGAGGACAGAGCCAAAGAAGGTGAAAGGAAGGCAGGCTGTGGATCTTAAATAAGGAGCACCCCGAAGTCGTGTCGATTTGTTCCTGTTGTTGATGTGTGCTCGTAGCGCTGAGTTGGGCTCACCGGGTACGCTACTTTGGACTACTGTATTGCTCTCTCTCTCGTCTAGGATTATAGCCTTATGTGGAGGAAGATACCGAAGACCTTAAAGGTAGATAAAGCGAACGAATACTGACCTTGGATGAAAGCAACGAAGGAAGGAAGGACGCACCGTTGTGAGTATACGGTTATGGAAGAATAGTGTTGGCGGCTGGAAAACGCCCTGTCTGTGCAACTGGAGCTATTACAGCGTGAAGTCAATCTAGGACAAAGAAAGTACAACAGTTGTGAGTAACGGAATCTTCTTATAGAAGAATTGTGCATGTATTTGACCTGTGTATCTTTTTGAGTGTCTCCAACGAGAGCAGGCGGCCCTACCCCTGAGCCAGCGTGGTGGGTGAGCCGAAGGGTCTTTTTGTGAAACAGCTCCAGCGGTGGAAAACAAACACTAGGCCAAGTTAACATCTCCATATTTCCGTCCCGAGCGAAGGAAAGGAAGACGGGCGTCTATTGTGTGCACTGAGTGGTGGGTGAGTCTTGGATGTAGAAATTTTCACTTTGAAGTGGTGCTGTGTAATGCTGTGTATTGCAGTGGGATTGCTGTTTGTCTTGTCTGACGTACCCCCGCCTCCAGTCACTCGCTCTTGAGACGACGAAGAGGAAGAAATGGTCCTAGAGTAAGACCTGTACATGATTATGCTGTGAGTGTGTTTCAGTTTAGAATTACGAAGTGGCATCTCGAAGTATTTTCCCAGCTAAACGCTCAGCGGACTTGAGCTTCTAAGTGGCGGCGAAGAACTGTGCTACTGACGGTGCGTGAGTATCATCCAGGATATTGTTCCCTTACCTGTGTCTTTTTGATCAACATAGAGCCTGAGGCGAAGGAGATCCGCCAGCCCGAGGTCACGACCAAAGGGCGCCCCGGTCCAGTTTTCGATCGACCAACGGGTCTCGAGGAAAGGGCAGCGCTCGACCCGGTGAGCCGGCGTGACGATTCTCGCCCCCCCTATAGACCAACGAGCTCGCCGAGAGGGTTTTGGCCCCCGGCGCTACCTAGGAAAACCACCGTCCAGTTGACGCACCGCACAGCCCGCCACCGTAAGTCCGCCCCCCTGTTAAGTGAAATATAACCTGTTAAACTGCTTAATCGACAGGAAAGAGGGGTGTGTCGTGAAGATCTGTGGAGAGAGAGAGACAGCGTGAATGTCGAGATAACAAACTGTGGAGAGAGCCATACCTACCCAAAGCTGTAGTCAGCAACGGGGTGAGAGAAATCATTGGAACCCGATTCACTGTGCCCTTGTGTCCTAGTAGTCATCTGTGGAGAGAGAGAGACAGCGTGAATGTCGAGATAACGAACTGTGTGAAAATTCAGTTGGCGGTGAAGGAGGAGAGCTTGGAGTGGCCGTTATTTTAAGTTCCCCTTTTTCCCTCCCCTATTTATTATTTTTAAGTAAATTAAATAAAGTGCATTTTAATTTATGCTTACCTTGTGTGTCTGGTCATTGGGGTGGCTTTGGGAATCTCCTCGAGGTGGAGAAAGGGGCGTGACCTTATTTACATCTGGGTCCACCCCGACTTGTGACAGATTTGGCGTAGTCGGCAGTCCACCTCGGGTTGAGACCAAGGTCCCCCAATGACCTACCACGTTTTTTTAAAAGTAAAGTTCCCATCAACCCACTACCAGTCCCCAAACAACGCGTTCTCGGGACGAGAACGGATTGGCGGGGGAGGATGTCACAAGGTGACGATCTTTTTAAGGGCGGAACCAAAGTTAGGGAAGTTTTGGTTCCGCCCGGAAGGTCTCCCTACCGGGCCACAGACGAGGACGGACCTTCTCACTTCCTGGTTTCCAGGACAACAGAATTAGGGCTTGACGAGCGGCAGGTGAGAGGAATGAAGCCAGCGAAGGGTGATTGGAGGCCGTATGAAATAAATAGCTCTGTTGGAACACAGAAAGAGAAGCGATTGACACGGAGCGATGTACATGCGAAGCAGTTGACGCGGGGGAAGCTCCTTTGCCAAAGGCAAACGAAGACACGCACCTTTTGAAGAGCCCGAAGGCTCTGTTGATCCGGCGATCGCTGAAGCGGGCGGAAAGAGGACAGAGCCAAAGAAGGTGAAAGGAAGGCAGGCTGTGGATCTTAAATAAGGAGCACCCCGAAGTCGTGTCGATTGTTCCTGTTGTTGATGTGTGATCGTAGCGCTGAGTTGGGCTCACCGGGTACGCTACTTTGGACTACTGTATTGCTCTCTCTCTCGTCTAGGATTATAGCCTTATGTGGAGGAAGATACCGAAGACCTTAAAGGTAGATAAAGCGAACGAATACTGACCTTGGATGAAAGCAACGAAGGAAGGAAGGACGCACCGTTGTGAGTATACGGTTATGGAAGAATAGTGTTGGCGGCTGGAAAACGCCCTGTCTGTGCAGCTGGAGCTATTACAGCGTGAAGTCAATCTAGGACAAAGAAAGTACAACAGTTGTGAGTAACGGAATCTTCTTATAGAAGAATTGTGCATGTATTTGACCTGTGTATCTTTTTGAGTGTCTCCAACGAGAGCGGGCGGCCCTACCCCTGAGCCAGCGTGGTGGGTGAGCCGAAGGGTCTTTTTGTGAAACAGCTCCAGCGGTGAAAAGCAAACACTAGGCCAAGTTAACATCTCCATATTTCCGTCCCGAGCGAAGGAAAGGAAGACGGGCGTCTATTGTGTTCACTGAGTGGTGGGTGAGTCTTGGATGTAGAAATTTTCACTTTGAAGTGGTGCTGTGTAATGCTGTGTATTGCAGTGGGATTGCTGTTTGTCTTGTCTGACGTACCCCCGCCTCCAGTCACTCGCTCTTGAGACGACGAAGAGGAAGAAATGGTCCTAGAGTAAGACCTGTACATGATTATGCTGTGAGTGTGTTTCAGTTTAGAATTACGAAGTGGCATCTCGAAGTATTTTCCCAGCTAAACGCTCAGCGGACTTGAGCTTCTAAGTGGCGGCGAAGAACTGTGCTACTGACGGTGCGTGAGTATCATCCAGGATATTGTTCCCTTACCTGTGTCTTTTTGATCAACATAGAGCCTGAGGCGAAGGAGATCCGCCGGCCCGAGGTCTCGACCAAAGGGCGCCCCGGTCCAGTTTTCGATCGACCAACGGGTCTCGAGGAAAGGGCAGCGCTCGACCCGGAGAGCCGGCGTGACGATTCTCGCCCCCCTATAGACCAACGAGCTCGCCGAGAGGGTTTTGGCCCCCGGCGCCACCTAGGAAAACCACCGTCCAGTTGACGCACCGCACAGCCAGCCACCGTAAGTCCGCCCCCCTGTTAAGTGAAATATAACCTGTTAAACTGCTTAATCGACAGGAAAGAGGGGTGTGTCGTGAAGATCTGTGGAGAGAGAGAGACAGCGTGAATGTCGAGATAACAAACTGTGGAGAGAGCCATACCTACCCAAAGCTGTAGTCAGCAACGGGGTGAGAGAAATCATTGGAACCCGATTCACTGTGCCCTTGTGTCCTAGTAGTCATCTGTGGAGAGAGAGAGACAGCGTGAATGTCGAGATAACGAACTGTGTGAAAATTCAGTTGGCGGTGAAGGAGGAGAGCTTGGAGTGGCCGTTATTTTAAGTTCCCCTTTTTCCCTCCCCTATTTATTATTTTTAAGTAAATTAAATAAAGTGCATTTTAATTTATGCTTACCTTGTGTGTCTGGTCATTGGGGTGGCTTTGGGAATCTCCTCGAGGTGGAGAAAGGGGCGTGACCTTATTTACATCTGGGTCCACCCCGACTTGTGACATTTGCATGAACAATTTCATGCGCTCATGCACATAGGACTTCTTTCATAGCAGGAGATGTACTTCTAATCTCAAAAGGCCTTCCTTGTTTTTGGAGGGAAGCCTCAGGTAGGGTCCTTCCTAAAGCAGATGAATCTAAACACTATTAATATTAGACCATTAGATGTGCTTTTGGGACAGATTTATCACCTCACAGGAAGGAAGTGTTAGCGCGGCCCATAGTGAAAATCCCCACGGCCTCACAGCGAGCCCCATGGCTACTGATCTCCTCATGCACAGAGACTTTCAAAGACTTGCAGGTGTGGCCGATCTGGAGCATAACAACACAGTTGAAGGTGAGAAAGAAAAGGGGAGGAAATGAAGATTCTCTTCCTCTCATTTCATTCACAGACATGAATCACGAAGAGTTCTGACTCACACTCAACTCGCCGAGTGATATTAATGCTAAACGTGTCGAGTGATGTTGACGACACGTCTGTCGTTCGGCCCGCTGCCGCATCGGGCTTGTCAGGCTTCATTTAAACACATAAGCGGGATTATGTGTTGTTTTAAAGTAAGCGAATCTTTCCCGTCAATCTATTGCTCATTTGATTCAGAACCAAGTGTTTCTTGTCAGGTGTGAATCTGTAAACAATTAAGCCATGCAATGAGATATTTTACCACTAGATGGTAGCACACTATTATGAAAGATAAATTAAACTTGTGACAAATTTAAATGGGTTGCACAATATTGAAGAAAAATGCAATTTGCAATACATTGACACACATAAGCAGTGTGCAATATGATAATTATTCAAGTTGGTAAATGTAATTTATAATAATAAAATAGTTTTAAAGCTGAAAACTGTATATGATACTGCATAAAGAAAGCATCGCCAGTCTCTCTGCTATTTGCATCAACCATAAAACTTTAAGTATTGAAATCATTAAGTTATTGTAAACCATTGCAATATGCACAAATGCACAATCATAATTTGAACATATCTTGCAGCTTCAATACCACAGAAGAAAAATGCTTGCAAGGATTGAACCAGCCATGAAGGCGGCATGAATCAAAATTGATCCAATGTACTTTCTTAATGCATGTTCCTGGTGTTAATGTGCATGATTCATTGGTGAATGTTTGCCAAAGGAAATTTCAGATTGCTACAATAAATCTTGCCCTACATTTATTTCTCTTATATGTCAATTTATGGAAGTAAAATTGATTTTGTGTAACCCCATACACCCTACAGTATTTCATCCATTTTTAAGGGGTCTTTATGCACTTTTAAAAATAAAGGTGCTACAAAAGGTTCTTCACAAAGATGTCATAGAAGAAGCATTATTGAGTCAAAAGTTCTTAAAATAAAAATGTTTGTTATAATTGAAAAAAGCTTGCAAATATCTTCAGATGTTAAAGAATCTTTATGAAACCATAGAGTCAAAAATGGTTCTTTAGGCACCATGAAGCACCTTTATTTTTAAGAGTGCAACCGAATGAATGTAGTGGTGAATCAATAATGTGTCATATACTCGTAAATTTCAGCCCCACAATGCTTTGCGTGGGCAGGTCGGGCTGAGCTCCACCGCCAACGTGACGTCTACTTTGGGTACTGTTGACAGAAGAATGTGCGGATGAGCACATGCCAAGACTCTGAGAGACAGAGAGAGAGAGAGAGAGAGAGAGAGAGAAAAGAGCAAATGACTCACCTTTCGTCTATAGGGCTGAATGACAGAAGATGGCTTCAGACATATGCATGCAGAAAAGCAAACACACACTCATTCATACACACACACACTTTATAATAAATGCAGTGCTGCTACAGCAGGTCAAGCCAAAACAGCAGGCAGGTAAAGAATCACAGATGGGTTGAAGCTCCAGTGACAAATTTAATGATGGGAATTCTGGCATTCGTTTCTAAACTAAAGTTAACCATTGTAATCAGGAGAATAATCTGGGACCGTGTCCATGATTCGCCAGCGTTGGCACGTAACAAACTGTACATATGGATATTTACCCCATTAACATGCACCAGCAGGTGGTAACAAAACACTGGTGACCAAAACTGTATCATGTTAACAACAATGTCAGAACTTGCTATGTATTGGATAATGTGCAGTCATTACTGTAAAATAAACCTCAACAGAACGATGGAGGATAATACATTGCAATAATAATTGGCTGAATGTACACTTTCCTCCTTATCATATGGCAAATAGTCAGATATATAGCATATTTAGTGGTTATTGTACAAACATATTTACCCCACTGTATAGCAACGGAGCAATGTAATATAAGTTATCAGAGTCTCGTGTCTGTAAAACAGTTTGATGGATGCATTTATCCATTTCATCTGAAGCTCCTAAGCACCACATTACAGCTGTTTAACATATCACAGATGTCTATCTCAACACCATCCGTCAGACAAAATCAGGTTTACCCACAATTCCAGGAGCATTCACAGAGCTATTCGTAAATGTTTTTTAGAAGGTAACACAGCTTTGACTTAAACATATGTGTACAATATGTATAACAAGCTGAAAAGATGAAGAAAGGATAAAAAGACTTCTCAGTCTTTCCACCAGACCTGATTCACATCCAATAAATTCCCATACTTGTGTAGCAAGCATAGCCATGTGCCCACCAGCAGAAATGATGAATGTGGTGGACCATGGTCTTTTCAATGATGATTACCTAGCTTTTTGCATGTTATAACAGTATAAAAGCCCAGATGTAAAGTTTTTCAGTCCCTGTATGGTTAAAGTATCTCATCACTAGCAATGGTAACAGTTGTGCATTTAATGTAAAATAAAAATCAATTGCGACCAGCTCATCATAACCGCTGTCTGTTTAAATCCTGTTCGACGGCACACATTTGAAAAACGAAAACTAGAAAACAACAACGGAGTTATTTTAAAAGCCTCTTTGTTTGAGAACTACTTCTTCCGCCACGGATTTGAGGGCTGCCAGAATGACAGGTAAAACTTTCGGCTGCTTTGAATCTCATAATAACTCAATGGACGGCTAGGCGTTTCTTTATATTACCGTTTCTTGGTCACAAAGTGTAGTTTTAAGATTAGTTCAGTCGAGAATATATATTTATTATATTTAAATCTACAGTCGATTAGTAAAGATAGCGCCAGTTTGAACGTTTTCTTATTGAGATTAGGTACGTATGAGAACCAAAGCATGAGCGGACGTCAGTGTTCACTCGCCCCGCTGACCACCGCCCTCTTTGGGATACATCTCTGACAGGGATTCCCTGGCTCTGATATTTGCCTTGTTTGTTTTTGATGGTCAAAATGAGATCAAATCAGCAGTATTTGGTGTCATGATAAAACCATTACTTGTTTTCTTATTCATGTTTAGTGTCTTTTGTGTTGTTATTGTTTTTGCGCGAGGTAAAAGTTAATAAAACTATACTTATATAATGTTACTATTGGTTTCCCATTTACTCTTAACGCGATACGAGCACTCGATTATTATTAAACTTTGTTCTTGTCAGTACTATATAAAACTGTTTTTTATAAGTGTCAGAGAGATGTTTTTGCATGCTGCTTATAAATAAACCAGTGGCGATATCTCATAACATGTTTTAATAGTCACGTCGCGATTAAATAAATGATCAATGTCCACATTTAAAAGCTGCGGTGCTTACCTGCAGTTCCACGGTGTTTTTTCGCGTTCTGATGAGATATAGCTCCAGAAGAAAAACCGAAGTGTCCACACGATGTGACAAGACATTAATCCCATTAACTTTAACGTAACATCCAAGAGCGCTGATCTTTAATGGAATAATAACTTCCGATTGGGATTCACCGAATGTTTTATGAGCTAGTGAACTAATGAGACACACAGAGAGTGTTTAAAAACAGCGCGTCTGTGTTTTTCCATACAGAGATGAGCCTGTTTAGGACCTCCATTCACTAGGTGGCGGAATGATACGAAAGGTGAAGCGGTTACTGTGCCGTTATCAGTACAATATCGAATAACTCTTAGCCAATCAGATTCGAGAACCAGAAAGAACTGTTGTATAAAATTATATAGCCTACTGTACAGCAGTGGTGTGCACAACTCAACCACTGCCTTTCTGTAAATGTGGTCATAGTGAAAATAATTATAAAAGTTAAAAGATAAGATATGTTACCATTGCAGCTAACATCAATAATAATACAAAATAGTATTAACGAATTGTAAGAATAGTTCAAAGATGTGTGATAAAACATTTTCGACTTCATGCGGCGCTGCCGATCAGCGTATGACATTCGCGAGTATCGTGAGACTAACTTAAAAGCGCTGATTTATGCTACGTACACACCAAACACGGGGCATCGCGTTACTCGCTCTATCTTAATTAGATTTAACTTCGTGTCATGCGAATTTTTCATTCGAGTTGAATATTTTGTGTGCGCAGAAGCGCATTAAAGCAACACTATGTAGTTTCCATGTAAAAATGACTTGCAGCTCCCCCATGTGGTTGAAAAGCGCAACAGTGCCTGGTATCAGACACTCTTTTGCAGGCAGGGGGAGGGGCGTGGCTGTGTGCTCTACCCCCCACCGCCACTTTCAGAGTGTGCTTGTAGCAGCTAGGAGGCTGCTCAGGTTGCAGCAACAGTACAATTTGTCCAGTTAAAAGTTGTTCTATCACTGAAATCATTTTAGAGACATTACTTAAAGGTAAAAAAACTACATAGTGTTGCTTTAACTTGAAGTTTATAGGCTGCGTCCGAAACCGCTTACTTCCATACAGTAGGCGAAAAGCAGTAGGCTAAGCAAGTAGTACGTCCGAATTCATGTTATTCCAAAAACAGTAGTAGCCGAATAGTACCCGGATGACCTACTATTCCCGGCAAGATCCCAAAGTGTTCATTCAATGGACACTTTGCTATCCCATGAGCCCCCAGGAGAGGAGTTATGACAACCAATAAGAAGACGGAGGGCGTTGTTTTATAAAAAAATGTCCAAAAGCGGTTACGCGGCTCTATCTGAATGCAAATACATATATTAAACAGCTGTCCCTTGTGGTTATATTGCGCTTGTTTAACGTCATTCCAGTTAATAACTAACTTGTTGTTATGACGATGTATGTCATGTGATGTATCTACATGGTGGATGTAGTATGTCCGAATTTATTCATACTATAAAGTACCTACTGTTTAAACAGTCCATGAGTAGGTACTTTGTAATTTAGTACCTACCGTCACAGTATGCGATTTCGGACGCAGCCATAGTTTTATTCTTCACTCATGCGGATGCGGCACTGCCGATCAGCGTATGACATTCGCGAGTATCGCGAGATTAACTTAAAGGGGCTGATTTAGAATTACTTGAAGTTTATCATTTTTTCTTTCCTGGACACATTTTTGGCATCTCATCATTTTAGTTTTGATTGAGTGATGTGTTACCCATTAGCCAGTTTTCAAAGGAAAAATTTGACATTTTTTGTCTGCATGCCACTGCTTTACAGATGGTCATGGGGGCACAACACTTTAGCACTGTAGGTCTACTGTATGTGAACTCATTAGTAGGTGTGAGACAAAAATGATGCTAAAGATAAAATATTAGAATAATAATAGACTGGAATGTGTTATAAAATGTGAAAAGCCACAAACACAACATGAATGCTAAATTATTTTTTAAAGTAGTTTTTTGTGGCTGGGCATTGATGGATGCCAAATTGCACAGCCAAACTTTAATTAAATGAGTCTGTTGTCTGATGCCAGACGTTGGTTGGCACATGGCACATCAGACAGGTAAAGTCTAATTACAGCTGAGACACATTTATTTACAGCTCATATCTTTTTGACGCTGACTGGGTTTGGATGAGATTTTTTGGCGTGTGCTGCCCATCCTGGGAGATCAGATCAGACATTACAGCTGCACCTTCAAAACCATTTGCTGCTATATAAACAAAAGCAGATTTTTATTTTTTTAATAATTTCTTTTAAAAAAAACATTACTCAGGTTGAACCTTAAATGAAATATTACTCATTTCAGGTCCCATAATTATAGAAATTTGGGGGTCATTATATACCGACTGTGGTCATCAGTCCAATGAATGGGAAAACAAACTGGCTGTTTTATTTTAACAAACAAGCTAATGTTTTATTTTAAGTTGTTTTGCTCTTAACCAGAGTCAAATCTATCAGAGTTAACAGTATGCTGTTAATTATATCGGTGGTGATTCAGGATTGGTAACATGGCAACAGGATTTCGAAGATTGTGGCTCGGCTGGTGCCTGCTGCAGGTTAATCGAATTCGCAAAACACAATCAAGACATTTATGAGTCAGTAAAAGTGAAAGTCAAAAAGCAAATGAAATTGCAGGGAAAATGGAGCGATAAGATTACACCTAAACCGAGTCAGTGTCAGAGAAGATGGATCACCTCGGGCCTTTTCACAAATGAAAAATACCATTAATACTCTGTGTTGAAAAGTTTGAAAAACTTCTCTTCCATGGGGATTTTATCAAGGGTCTGATTCCTTGTTTGATTAGGGACTCAAAAACACGCTTTACGTGGATGTCAACTTGGTAATACAATATTCGAGGTACAAAATGCACAGCAAATCCAACAGCGTACAGCTATTGATCTGAATAAATCAAATTCAGATCTGAAAGCAGTTAGAGGATTATTAAACGTTACAAGAGGAATGGAAATTAGCTTAAATCCTCTTGCAGCAGCAGTTTAAAATTTACATTATCTGATATTAAAATCTTCTTTTTCAGGCCACATTTCCCATATGGCTTATATGAACAATATAAATCTTTATGCTTTTTTGCAGCTTATAGTGCATTTAAGGTATACAATACATTGTGTGTGTGTACGTGTACATGGTAATCATAGAAATATGCTGAAAAATACATTTAAAAATACAAAAAGAAATGTGTTCTTTTTTAGAAGAGAGTAGTTTGTATTTTGATACATCTTGACAAGTGAAGCCGTTGGCTCTTTAATCGCCCCCTGGTGGCTGGCTGCCATACAAGTCATAAACCCTGCCCTAATTCATGCAAACCAGCGGGACTCGACTGTAAATAAAAAAATATTTACAATTCCAATAAAATTTTCTGAAAAATGGTTTTGGTCCTTAAGGGAAGTTATTATCACATTGATATATGTTCAATTGTTTATTTTTGTGATAAGTTTCATTTTAGCTCGTAATCTGATGCTATAGAAACGGGGCGTGTCATTATGATTGGAAGTTTGATACCGCTACGCTCCACGGAGGATTCCTTCTGCACATGCCATGGCTCCAAACTGACGTTTTTTACGTAACATGGCAGCGCCCATGTTCGGACATTTTTTTGCTTCAATTCATTACCATAGACTGTAAAAATATAGACGTAGTGTCCGTGACGTCAACCATAGGTTTGTGAAGAGCCAATAGTAAGCGGTGCCTGCCATCACCATCTTGGCCGTGCATCATCACTCGCGGAGAACCGAAAATGGGTAAGAGACATGGGTGAAGAAGAGGTTCCTGGTTGTTGAAACCACGCCCCCTTAGCTTGACTGTAGTGACAGCAGTGGCAGTTCACCAGTCACTCAAGTGGCCACGCCCTTAATTATGCAGAACTTTAAAGGTGCTGTGGACATTTTTGTGGCATCTAGTGGTGAGGTTGGCATTGCAACCAACGGCTTAGTCCACAACACACCCCTTACTTTTGAAAAGCATAGAGAAGCTACATTAGCCGCCACGAGACAAACATGTCATCGTCAGATTCAACTTAGTAAAAAAGTTTGTCCATTAATGGCTTCTGTAGAAACATGGCTGCATAAAATGGCGACTTCCATGTAAGGGGACCCTCTGTGTATAAAAACATCTCATTCTAAGGTAATAAAACATAACGGTTCATTATAAAAGGTCTTTATACACCACTGATCATATATATTATTTATATTTTGTATATTATTTTGCATTTCTGTCAAGAGATCCTTCTAAAAATTACACACTGCACCTTTAAGGCTTACTATAATTTATACGGATGAGTTACCAAAAAATTCACCACCTCACAGTTGTCATAGCAAAATTAGCTATATAAGACCAAAAACACTTTTTGTACCAGGCTGTAAAATAATATTTTCTACTGTAAAGTTGGAATTTTAATACGGGAGTGCCTTTTGGAGCCTCTAGCAGCCAGTCGATGAGTTGCAGTTTAAGACATTTCTGTATTGGCTTCATCAGAGAGATCGGAAGGTTGCCCCTCGGTACGGTCCCGACCCACAGTTTGAAAACGCCTGGTCCAATACAGTAAGTAAAATTCTCCTCACAAAAATCGACCATTTACATAAATAAACATGGTTACTATAGTAAAACCACACACTCTAAAAATCCTGGGTTATTTTCAACCCAGCATTGGGTCAAAAAGGAACAAACCCAGCCACTGGGTGAAGTTGACCCCAACAAACATTTGACTCACAATGGGTTAAAAACAACCCAACATTTTGGGTTCAAATAAATTCGGCATACTGTAGGTCAAATTGGAACCCAATGCGTTTGGTTCATCCCTTTATGAACCAACACTTTAAAATTAAGTAAATAACCCAGTATTTTTTATAATGTAGTTTTGCCAGTGGTACTCAATACGCAAAAAACATGGTAACTACAAAAACATAAGGGTCCAGTAAAAACATACACAGACAAACTACATGGCATAATTTCATCAGTCTTAACAGAGAAATGTGCATAACATCTCATTGTAGCCTCAAGCGTTTAACCAAGACCATGATTGTCCTCCTACAGCTTTCTGTTGATAAGCCAAGAGTGACATATCAGTTATCTCATTTCCGCCTTACACGCCTAATGAAGCAGACGCAATGGCCTTTTAATTAGAGCCGGAGAGAAACTGTTGTATCATTGAGACAAGTTTGCCACCTTGAGGCACGATTAGCATTTCTACCCCATTAACACCTAGGATGGGGCGAAATTTCTGCACTTAATAGTAAATCTCTTAATAAAGTTAACACTGATTTCAGGCACTAGATCGTGGTGAAGAAGACGTTTTGGCTTGTGAAGGCGATAACAGTTGTCTCCTAAACCTTTAACTATAATAAGGAAAAGAATGCTTCAGTTTTCCTGAAGTAAAAATGTTTAGTGGAAAGTTTATGGTCTTATTGATGAATACAGAATGGTTACAAGATAACGCGTCTCCAGTAAACATGACAGGCTGAACAAAATTCCTTTGAAAGAAATAACATAAACCATGAATCATCTTCTGCGGATTACATCATTGTTTCTCACAATTGCAGAAGGGATGTGATTGTAATGCTCAGTAAACACGAGGATGTATTATTGATAACATTAAAATCCATAATCCAAACCACTGCACATCACTGACCACCACTAATATAATAAATGAGCCTAAACAAACTACCACAGATACAGAACCACATATGCTGAACACCAGTAAATATCCAAGAACAATAATATTTACCCTGACTATTCATACAGTATAGTCAGATTTCTACATTTATAAAGCCATAGGTTTACATTCTGATTTGCATATTTACAAGATATACCAACCATTTGGACACATGCAACAGGCTGCTTTAATAACTGCTCATCCATCTGTGGAAATGTGAATTGATGAATTTAATTATTCAAACTCTTCATCATTTTGAAATGACAGCTAAGGTTGAATGTCAAATTATTGCACAGCAGATTTAAAACATTCAGGTATTCAGAAGAATTTTATAACCTTTATAACCGAAAGCCTTTTCCAATTTGCATACACTTGCAAGCAAACGTATTTGATTGTGTAATAAATAATAGTAATAATAATACATTTTATTTGTATTGCACTTTACATGACAGCAATGTCAAAGTGCTACAAAGTATACAGTAGTATAATAAAAATTCAAAAGAAAATAGTTAAAAAGAAAAACCTATAAAAAAAACATTCAATGAATTTTTAAAAATATATGTTTTTAGGTTTCTGTATTAACATAACTCTCTATTAGTCTTTATGGAAAATGGCAAGGTTTTGGGTTTAGTTACGGAAATCATGTACACTTAATAGGGTTAAACTTGAAACCATGCACTGTAAGTTATTGTATGTTAAATAAAAATATCTCGAATAAATGTGAATTTATTCAAACAATACGATTGCATAACCAATAGACATAAGACAAATGAAATGAAATTCCATTTGTGCATTTGGCAGATGCTTTTCACACAAAAGCACATTCAAGGTCATACAGTATACCTTTCATCATTCCTGGTAATCAAACGCATGACCTTGGTGTTGCTAGCGCCACGAAAACTCATTGTGTGGAAAAGCACATTTAGAACTTAAAAAAAGAGAAAGAGCAGAAAGAATAACAGCAACTGTCACAATCGCAGAACATGTGGTGTAGTTATTACAGAGGAATACAGAGAGTTTAATAAACCCCCGCTTCAGCCAATCACATTACCTTTAATAAAAAAGACAAGTGGGATGGAAAATATTTATGGCTTGTGCCAAGGATGCTTAATATGAAAATTACATTTGCAGGTAGACAGATTGGAACATGGAGGATCTGCTGGTCAGATGCGGTGCTGTTAAATTATAGGAGACGGAACCTGACAAAAAGGCATGCATTTTCACGCCCAAGCATGAGGTTTAATGAGATATGCATTTTTGCAGTTGTTTTTAAAAACAAAACAAAACATTTTTCTCTCGGTTCTGGAGAATAAATCTATAATACAGTTTAAGTTACTAACCCCAGTGTTTTTTAGCATGAATTTAACCTAATTTTATTGAGGTTTGAGTTCAAAAAATTTGAAAATGAAAAAATATTTTCTGTTTTGGTTGGAAATTAAAATGTGTCGGCGTGATGTCATAACCCAACGTCGACCTGATGTCATAACCCAACATCTGACTAACTCCATAACGTCTGACTAACGCCAAAACTCAACGTCTGACTGACGTCAAAACTCAACGTCTGACTGAGGTCAAAACTCAACATCTGACTGACGTCAAAATCCAATGTCGGTCTGATGTCAAAATCCAATGTTGGCCTGATGTCATAACCCAATGTCGGCCTGGCGTCAAAACCCAACGTTTGACTTACGTCAAAACTCAACCTCTGACTGATGTCATAACCCAACGTCTGACTGACGTCAAATTCAACGTCTGACTGATGTCAAAATCCAACATCTGACTGATGTCAAAACCCAACATCTGACTGATGTCAAAACCCATCATCTGACTGAGGTCAAAACCTAACGTTGACTGATGTCATAACCCAACATCTGACTGACGTCATAACTCAACATCAGCCTGACATTTAACCCAACGTCCGATTGACGTCAAACCCAACCTCTGATTGACAACAAAACCTAACATCTGACTGATGTCAAAACCTAATGTCTGATTAACGTCAAACCCAATGTCTGATTGACGTCAAAACCCAATGTCTGACTGTCGTCAAAAACCAATGTCTGACTGATGTCAAAACCCAACGTTGACTGATGTCATAACCCAATGTTTGACTGACGTCAAAGCCAACATCAGCCTGACGTCAAACCCAATGTCTGATTGACGTCAAACCCAACCTCTGATTGACGTCAAAACCCAATGTCTGACTGACGTCATAACCCAACGTCTGCCTGACATCAAAACCCAACATCTGACTGACGTCAAAACCCAACGTCTGCATGACGTCAAAACCCAACGCCTGCCTGACATCAAAACCCAACGTCTGATTGACGTCAAAACCCAATGTCGCCCTGACTTTAAAAACCAACGTCTGCCTGCCGTCAAAACCCAACGTCTGCATCACGTCATAACCCAACGTGGGCCTGGGGTCAAAACCCAACGTCGGCTTGACTTTAAAACCCAACGTCTGCCTGCCGTCATAACCCAATGTCTGCCTGCCGTCATAACCCAACATCTGACTGACGTCAAAACCCAACGCCTGCCTGACGTCAAAACCCAACGCCTGCTTGACGTCAAAACCCAACGTCTGACTGACGTCAAAATCCAATGTCTGATTGACGTCATAACCCAAAGTCTGACTGACGTCAAAACCTAACATCGGCCTGACGTCATAACCCAACGTCTGATTGACGTCATAAGCCAACGTCGGACTGACGTCAAAATCCAACGTCTGACTGACATCAAAGCCCAACGTCTGACTGATGTCAAAACCCAACGTTTGAATGACGTCATAACCCAAAGTCTGAATGACATCATAACCCAACGTCGGCCAGGCGTCAAAACCCAACGTAAGCCTGACATCAAAACCCAACGTCTGACTGACATCATAACCCAATGTCGGAGTGACGTCAAAACCCAACGTCTGACTGAGGTCATAACCCAACGTCGGCCTGGCGTCAAAACCCAACGTCTGACTGATGTTAAAACCCAACGTCGGTCTGGTGTCAAAACCTAACGTCTGACTGACGTCAAACCTAACATCTGATTGAGGTCAAAACCCAACGTTAAGTTATGACTACTTTCTGACCTTTTCATAACCTCAACAACATTTTTCCAGTACAAAGAACCTTTTGTGAAACAGAAAAGGTCTATACAGGCAAAAATGGTTCTTCAATGGCATCGTTTAGCACCTTCTGTTTTTAACAGTGAACTGTATACATACCATGTTTAAAGTGCTAGTTTTCAAATATTTGTTATTTCAAAGGTGACCACAGCATAAACATGTTTTAAACCATGGTGTTTTGTTGTAGGGATGAATAAACTGCGAAGACAACACATCATATACAATCATTAGAGTATTTCTCGATAATACCTCCATAAATGAAACAGAATCTGAAAAGTCACACAAGTCAACAACAAATAAATCTCCTACCCGAATGGCCAGAAGCCAGAGCAAATGAGGAACATCTCAGCATCTCCTCTCATTTCTCCTCAGAGGTCCACGGATAATGGATGACTGTGCTCTTAACATTTATCTGAATGCTTTATATTGTCAGAAAGCATTGTTACAGAAGCGGTTTTGGCTACTTCTAGAAGATAAGAGAGGCTATACATTTCCCAGGGTGGCTTACACTGGTGAGTTATATGCTGGTCACGTCATAACACTGGATTTATGAACCATAATCAATCAGTAACCGCTATCTGATGACTCGAGTTCCTCTTCTCTCGTGACTTAAATGGATCATGTGATCGATAGCTTCACTAACAGAAGAAACTAGCATGCAATAACACTGGCAAAACCACATATCTTCTCCTGGGGTTTCGGCAAGCCATGCTTCCTACTAGACGGATATAAGCATGCAGTATAAATGATTCATTTGGGCTGTTTGCTAAGGCAAACAAGACTATAACTGCTTATAAGGGATTTGACCGAGATTACAACCCTAAGCACTTAAAGGGATAGTTTGCCCCAAAAATTTAATTATTTAGTTATTTACTCACCCTAATGTTGTTTCAAACCCATATGAGTTTCTTTATTCTGCTGAACAAAAATAAAATGAAGAGATTTTGTCAAATGATGGTACTGTAAGCACACAGTTGACGGTACCCACTGAAATCCACAGTATTTGTTTTCCTACTATGGAAGTCATTGGGTACCTTATGTATGTACACAAACGTTTGGTAGGCATGTGACCCATGGGGCTGCTCTCTAATCTATATTATTAAGTATAATGAATTGATAAACTGTAAAAAAATACTAGTGTTGTAGTCGAGTCTGAGTCAAGAACAGAGATCGAGGTTTGAGACTGAGTCAAGACCGGCTCCAGATAAAGCTGGGTGTAGACTTGGTCTTGACTCGGACTGGACCCTCGATCACTCGGGTTGGTCTTGAGTTGGACTCGACTACAACACTAATACTGTAGTATACTTTAATATTGACTATGGTAACTAATGGTTCAAATGGTTTATAATCCCGCTTAATGATTTTCAGGTTGTTGTGCCCACCCAAAAAAATCTGTACCAGCCACCACTGACCTAAAAACCTGCATGTGTATGAATTGCTTAAGAAATTCTGTGTGTGTCAAGATTCTCTATGTGTGTGCTTCAACCAGATTTTATAATTGGACAGGATTTTAAAAATCCAGTAACGTCAAACGCCTAAAGATCTCACGCCGTATAACAAATGTCTTAATCATAGAGCCAATGGCACGCAAAGCCACAAAATTTGAACTGAGACAATTAAACTCAATGAAGGGCCAGGGGGAAACCATTACAATTTACCCGGCACAATCGTAAACCAGTCATGTGTTCTCTCATTAAAACCAATGTAGCAGAGAGCAGATATCACTAGTACCGTCTCAGCTTTCAGATACACTGTGTGTTTTTTTCAACAAATCTTCAACACTCACGGCACTGTATTCAAAATGTATCTAAAGGTTGTTATTTGTGACCCTGTCTGTGAAATCCAGGTTAAAGTCTTGTGATTTAAAGGTGAGATTAGGAGCACCAATGTATGAATTTATTGAATCTTTGGCATGTAAGGTACTCAGTATTAAAGATATCATGGTTATATTTTCACTGAATGTTCTTTAAACTATATGATTTTATGTCACAAAGAACTATAGCTGGGTTTTCGAAGACATGGTCACATTTGCCTTAAAATATCATACTAACAAACAAGGAGGAAACAAGAAGGAAAGGACAAATGATTATAAAATACAGTTTTGTGGGGTGGTGGTGTTTGGGGAGAATCATTCGAAGAACAATAAACCTTTAACAAAGACTTTGCCTTTAGCACAATAACACAAAACATATCAAGTGTTGAACAAAGTTGTGACCAATGAGATTCATAATAAAGAGGACATATAATGAAAATGTGAATTTTTCCCTGTTTAAGTGCTATAATTGGGTCCCCAGTGCATCTATAAACCTATAAAAATTGAAATAGGTCAACCCAGTAACTTAAACGATTCTCTGCAAGCATGTGAAAAAATAGGTAATTAAAAATTGACTCCCTTTGTGATGTCAGAAGGGGATAATACTGCCCCTTAATCTGCACTATCCATCCACAGCACTGCCATTTAGTGCAGAGATCAGCTCATTTGCATTTAAAAACACACCCAAAAACGGCATATTTTCGCCCCCAAGTACAAAGTGGCAACTTTAACATGTTATAATAAATGATCTGTATAGTATTTTGAGCAAAAATTTCAAATACATACTCTATGGACACCAAAGATTTATTTGACATCTTAAAAAAGTCTTGTGAAATGTCCACTTTAAATGAATAGTTCATTCAAAAAACAGAAATTATGCCATAATTTACCTCTCAAGGGCATCATGCCATTTTTTTGTTTTTTGTTTAATCAATTCAGATTTACAAGTAATTTCAACTTACTATTATTTATCTTGACAAGAGATGAGTTGCTACAACATATAAAATGAATTATTTATAAAATTATATATTTTTAACTATATTTGATAAGTTATAATAACTCATTTCTAGTCAAGATAAATAAAAGTAAGCTAAAATCAGTTGATTAGATAAAAAAATAAGGCAGCAAATAATTTTTGCAGTGTATGTTATTATTTTTCCCTTGAAAATTTTGATAAAGCTGAAAATATAAATTCAAAATTCAATCTCTTCAAGTTTTCATTTGAAAACTGGTGAACTGTATCTTTAACTGATCTACATTCAAGAAACAACAACTTGAAATAAAAGCCCTTCAATCATTCGAGGAGAGCTGATGCCTACAGATATTAGAAATCACCTCGCCTCCAAATGTTTTGTTTACTTGGTTGGCTTTAAATCACATATTTTGTTTGTTTACCTGTATTTCCCACGAGTCCACATGAAATGTCAGGTTTGATTTTTCAAATGCCGCAGAGATAAAGAACTACTCGTCGCATTGGATTCATGCAGAAGCGGCCAAAGACCTTAGCCTGGTCTATTATATTCATCCATTTAAATTCTAGGCCACTATTTTCCAGAAGCCTCAGTGTGCGTGTGTGTGTGTGTGTGTGTGTGTGTGTGTGTGTGTAGGACCTGAAGGCTCTCCCACTGGATTTAAGACAAAGTGCGAGCATGACTGCCATCCAGATCAGAGAGTCACACTGCAGGATCCCTTAAAGCAAGAGAGAGAGAGAGAGAGAGAGAGAGAGAGAGAGAGAGAGAGAGAGAGAAAGAAAGAAAGAAAGAGAGAGTAAGATCGTTCTCATTCATAAGGCAGCCGGTGTATAGAGACAAAAACTCCTGATGAGCTCTATAGCTTCATACAATCATTACTTCAGAAGAGGTACACGCACGTCACCTAAATTAAGGTTCAAGGTCAGTCTGTTACTTCTCGATAAACCTGGTGATGTAAAAATACCCCCAATCTTTATAATGCTCTGGTCTCTACATATAAATCTGGTTCCTCCATTAATGTAAATATATATTATTTTTTCCACCACAGCACATAGCAATAATTATGATGATGATGCTACAATCTAGTATTTCCATTTATGCATTTAGCAGATGCTTTTATTCAAAGTGACTTACAGTGCTTTACAAGATATCATTTTATTTATCAATATGTGTGTTCCCTGGGTTTAAACCGAGGGGTAACCTTCCGATCGCTCTGATGAAGCCAACACAAAAGTGACAAACTGCAATTCATTGACTGGCTGCTAGAGATTGGCTCCAAAAGGGAGTCAATTCCCATAGAACCCCATGTTAAAATGGCCAACTTTACAGCAGAAATAAATGTGTTTACAGCCTGGTACAAAAAGTCATTTTTGGTCTATATAGCTAATTTCTATTTTGCCCTTCATGACAACTGTGAGAGGGGTGAACTTTTTAGTTACTCATCCGTTTAAATTATATTAAGTCTTAAAGTTCTGCATAATTAAGGGCGTGGCCACTTGAGTAATGGTTGAGCAGCCACTGCTGTCACTAGAGTCAAACTAGGCGGGCGTGGTTTCAGCAACCAGTCACCTCAGCTTCACCCACGTCCAGCCTCTTTACCCATTTTCGGTTATACATGAGTGATGCGCGGGGACGTACCGCCAAGATGGCGACGGCAGGGACCGCACTTTAAGCTTCAAAAAAGTTCTTCACAAACCTATGGGTGACGTCACGAACACTACATCATCCATCTTTTTTTACAGTCTATGGTTCAAACCCATGACCTTTTGCGCTGCTATCGCAATGCTCAACCACTAAGTAAACAGCAGAACATATAGGAGCAGTATCTGAACCATAGATTGTAAAAAAGGATGGACGATGTCCATTTGCTCTCTTCCATCGATGAAAAGTGAAGCCGCAGTGTCCCGATATGGCGCTGACATCTTGGGTCTTGAGTCTGCGGAGTAGCGGTTTCAGTAGGCAGCATGAAGTAAAGCAGCTAAATCAAGTCCCTGCCTTCGCTCTCGCAGAATGCGCATAATATGCGATAACATGCGATATTATCCTAACTGTCAATCTTGATGTCACACCACTGTTTTTATAGCATAACTAACTAAAAACAAACTTATTTTAAAAACAAACACTTGAATTTACATCAGCGTGATAAAAACTACAGTAAGTGACAGAAACAGCTTCGGAAAAAAGATAATTGAAGTGTAATTAAATTGTTTAGTTGGTCTCAAGTCCCATTGAATAACATGGGGAGGCGGGGATTATTTACCTATACTGGGGGGGTCACTGGGGGGAGATCGAGACGTTTTGGCTTCACTTTTCAGGGCTTGTGCGGCATGCTTGATCTGAACCCACAAACCCAGTCTCAAGGCATTTCGTGGTATAGTCACAAAATATTTGATTTATTTATTTGTGTTAATGGGCACAATTTTTAATATTTTTCTTGTCATTGAGCACCGATGTCTTTTTCGTGCCACCTTAGCACAAATTTCTATAAATTGTTTTTCATGTCCCCAAGCACAACTTTATTTTTCATGTCATTTTATGTATTGCTTTCTCATTTTTTTACCATTGTCACTTGGGGTTGGTGCTAGATCAACTTTCTGTTACATTTCAGACATCCAAACCCCAACCCCAAGCGACAATAGTTTAAAAATTGGAAGAAAAATGTAGAAACCAATACATAAAATGACATCCTAACCCCAACCCCAAGCAACAGTGGTTAAAAAATAGAAAAAATGGAAGAACCAATACATAAAATTACACGAAATTAAAGGTCATGCTCGGGGACACATAAAACAATTTATAGAAATTTGTGTTGAGTGACACGAAAAAAGAGAAAAGTTGTGTCCATGAACACAAATAAATAAATGAAATATTTTCTAAATATGACTATACCATGAGGTAGGGTTGGAATCCACAGACATGTATCACAGATCTCTGTGCAGACATTAAGTGTCCTTTCCTGTCAATTATGCTGCTTTAATGGAGTCTAATACACTCACTCAGAATCAGTCCCTACCTTACCATTACTCTGTGAATGACATGTTTGCTATATTAATTTGCCTAATGCATTTCAGATGAACATATCGTGCTGTGCTTTACAGAGTAATGTCAGTCTGGTCATAACATTTAAGATGTAACAGAGACATGCTAGTACTGTTCGGTAAAGTTCGGTAAAAGGTGCTCTAGGCCGTGACCTTCAGTCTCCCTGTTAGAGCAAAAGACTCCCATGCCAGACCGAATGCTAGTTCCAAAAAGAAAACCTTTTGACTTTTGCTTTAATGTAATTTCTTAATGTTCGAAAATTAAGCATTATTATAAAAATGAGCCAGAAACCAGAAAAACTAAATCTGCTTGACGGATTGTGACGCTCACAACAGCTGCTGTTTTTAATCAGTCAAAAACCTGAGAGAATAAAAGTGAGAATGTGATAGACAGACAGATCGAGAGAATGAAGATGGCTCTCATCAGTAAGAGATGCTCGGGGTAACCGATTCAATCTGTGGATGTGCCTGAAGCCTTAAAGCGTGCCGTCATCAAGGGACTTAAAGAGATTTAGGTCTGATTTTCTCTACCAGGACCAAATGAAATCGATTGGTTGATTGGTCCCTGACCTTGAACATCAGTGCTTTTTAATTACTTGAAAACATGGCGCACTGTTCTGCAGTCGGTGTTCTTGAGGGACAGAACTCAAAAACAGATTAAGAAAACGAGTGTGAGAAAAACAAGTAGCAGGGCTGATTCGTACAGATGGCTGTTGTGTAGTTGGATATAATAAAAATTATGAATCAGATTTATGAATGCAATATGGAAAAGGGGGTTGTGAAATATTTACCCCAGCTTTCACTGGGGTGGTACATATTCAAAAAGTACAACTTTGCACCTAAAGAGTTCATATCAGTACCTCAGGGGGAACATATTGGTACCATATCTGTATGGTACATATTAGGATGTTTTCAAAGTGTATTGCCCCAATGACAGCTTCAGACCATTTTATCTGACACTCTAGCCTTAATGTGAGAATGCTAAACTGTATAAAATACATGCCAGACATTCAGAAGTCCATAAATGGGTCAATTCACTTCCGTGGAATGTTTTTTTGTGTCTAAAAATTCATTTCTGTGATGATTGTTTGCCAAAGGGAACTCTAGATTTCCAGACTGAACCACAATCCTCCTCTCTGATGGCTTCACGAATCAGCATAGCTGATATTTACACCAACTGACACCCACATAAAAGCGTCAGTTATTCTCTGTCGGGTCTCATTAGGCTAAAACAGGATCCATACATTCATTAAAAACCACACAGCGGTAAGAACCTTGAAGTGAGAGGTGAATCAATGCACATAACTCAAACTCTGACAGACAAGCACAAAAAATGGCATACGCGAGGGTCCGTAGTTTTGAAACCCTGCGTAGATTGTACACGTAGGTTGTGCATGCACCTACAGGAGAACGTAGTGTGTAGCCAAGGAGATGCATTGCATTTTGTCACAGTGCGCATGCATTAAAGGATCTGTGTTTACACATAGGCCCTGTCCCAAATAACACACTTCCTCAGAGTCCACACTGGATACATCATGTAGTAGTGCAGACCTTAGGGACCCTTAACACGAGTCCATGAGGGCGCACCAGAGTTGTATATTGGGTCAGACTCGAGTGTCACACCAGAAATAGGAAGAGAAGTTGCCCATCAAGACAGAAAGTCCACATGAAGTGCGCAATTTGGGACAGGGCCATCAAGTACTTGGCAAGACCGTGAATTGAATTTAATCCGATTGCAGGTTTCTACAATACAGTTTAAATGTACCCTAAACATTATAATCTGATTGAAATGTTTGTTTATATGTACATTCGCAACCCATTCTCGCTCCCCAGGGCGTCAGAGTCTGAAGCATGTTCAAACGCCCCTGTGCGTCACTGTATCGACAAAATGGGAACTCCGTTGCTTTCATGCTAATCCCTCAGTGTCGGATATAGACAAAAGGGAATCCCGGAAGGTGATGCCGTCACGTTATGCGACGATCGGCAGGATCATGCAGCTTCTGGACGGTAACTACTCAATTTTTGTTCCAATTTTTTTACCATTGTCGCTTGGGGTTGGGGTTAGAACCACTTTCTGTTACATAAAATTACATCCTAACCCAAACCCAAATCTAACCCTAACCCCAAGCGACAATGGTTTAAAAATCAGAAGACAAAAAGTATAAACCAATACAGACATCCTAACCCAAACTGGAACTCTAACCCCAACCCCAAGCAACAGTGGCTTAAAAATCTGAAGACAAACAGTATAAACAAACTGACATCCAAACCCCAAATCTAACCCCAACCCCAAGCGACAATGGTTTAAAAATAGGAAAAAAATTGAGTAGTTACCGTCCAGAAGCGGCATGATCCTGCCGATCGTCGCATAACGTGACGGCATCAACTTCCGGGATTCCCTTTCGTCTATATCCGACGCTGAGGGATTAGCATGAAAGCAACGGAGTTCCCATTTCGTCGATATAGTGACGCATAGGGGCACCCTTCGTCTTCAGACTGACGCTGAAGGCGTTTGAATATGCTTCAGATTTTGAGGCCTTGGGAAGTGAGAATGTGTTGCAACTCTATATAATCCGAACCAAACATCAGTACAAAGCACAGTCAGGGTTGCCAGATTCGTGTATCAAAACTAGCCCAATGGACATTCAAAACTAGCCCAAAAGCATCCCAAAGACTATTCACAGCGCAAATACAAATAAGAAATCCTTTCATCTTTAACCTGAAGAAAAAATATCAACTCGTGGATTTAAATTTAGAAAAAGAGCAGAGGACTTGGCAACGCCACGTTGCACAAAGCGTCTCCCGTCGAGTTTACGCTTCATCTCTGGATAAATGTACAAAGTCAAAGCTTAGTAGGAGAAAGTTGTTCTTAATAAGTTTTCAGATATAGGCAATGAAATCAATAAGCTATTTTATTGTTTTATGTAATGTTATGAAAATAATGAACGCTGCAGAATGTACAGCGCGTGACCCCATTACCTTAATAATGCGTGTTGCCATTACCTTGTTATTGCATGTTTCTGTGACGAGAATCATGTAATGTGTAAATAAGAGGTAAGTAAAAGACGGGAACTTAAGCACAATTCTTCTGCGCATGTACACAAGTATTTTTGCATCCGATTGAGATATACTACAATTTAGACATTTACATGTGTACTTTTCTCCTGATTATCAGATCACAGATCGGACTACACAACCCCTTTCAATGCGATCGAAATCTGCATCCAATCGACCTCAATCGTATTGATTAAGGTGTTTTCAATCCGATTGAGCCATCAATACGATTACAAACAGATATTTGTTTGTATGTAAACATTGTATGTAAGGTGATTCTCACCTTATAGACGGTTTCATCGGACGCACATGATACACGTCTGGATCCAAACCTTACTTCTGGTTTCGTTTTTTAATGGTCTAATTAGTTGCTAAACTGATCTCTTGAACAAATGCCTCGTCAAAAATATCAAATGTTTTGGTTTCCTAGGTAATCTATGTGTTGTTTTTTGCTTGTTATATAAATAAACTACGTTTAAAGTACTTTGTTGTTATTTATTATTAGCGGAGTTTACCGGAAGTTACTGCGGACCGCGACAGCCGCTTGTTTATGTTGTTACTGCTGAAATCGTCTATAGAGCCAGATTTACTAAACAGGGCAAATTAGCAATAGAGCACAATTTCAGTAAAGTGCTGAGTCTAAAACCAGCTTGCTACACCAGCTAAAACCAGACTGGGGGACAAACTAAACCCAGCTAACCTCTTAGGCTGGTTTAAGCTAAAAAAAAAGGCATCATACGTTTTAAACTTTTTTGCCACGAGATAATGCTTAACTTAGTTTATAGCCTAGTTTTAAGTTAATAACCTTCTTCACAGTTAAGGTTGCATGTTAGTTATAGGTAGTGTCGTGTTTAAGAAGGCGCCTGTAATACATTCAAAGTACAGTCCGTGTTTTACACGTTGCCTGGGAACAACAGCTCGTGTTTTATTCGTGAATATTCGGCTCATTTCATTCTTAGGATTCGTACGGCAGCTACAGACACAGAAAGTCACCCAACAAGGAAGAAGATGCGGAACAGTCATGATGCAGTTTAAATATACCTTAAGTATTTGATTTGATAATCGATATATTAACATTCAGTGAGGATTCACTGACTGGACTCTTCTCTACGGAAGCGAGCGCGCGTCGAAGCGCTGAAGACGCGCGTGCTTTGAGCCGGACACATCCGTGAGCATCTGATCTGAAACACCACATCAGATAAAAGAGAGGTAAACATGACTTTTATATGCGTATCTTTATTTGTGATGTACATCTGAAAGCTGCGTTCAAAATGCAAACGTAAGTTACGTAGGCTATTGTTGGCTATTTACTGTATACAAAAGCAGAAGGAAGTGATCGCCTTTCAAAACATTATTTTGCTTTAGCCTTCACCTATTTCCTAACATTGTATTCGGTTCATAAATATAATCTCGTATTAGTCCAGATTATCACTAAATAGTGTGCAGATTGACAGTGTAGTGTTGTGAAGTATAGGAGCTGTTCACGGTGCTGAAAGCGCTTTGATGACTGTAGCCTATCTGTTAAGCATTACAAAACTTCATTGCTCCCTTTCAAATTTGATGACACGGTCGGTAAAGTTTTAAAGATTAATTAAACCAAAGAATAAACGCACTAAGTTACTTGAAATTTAATTCGAGCATTACAATCTGTACTCTTAGTAGAGCATTGCGTTAGCAACGCAAAAGTAAAGGATTGGCTTTCCAGGTTAAATGTGTAGTTAAATCGTTTTGGATAAAAACATCAGCATCAATGTAAATATACAATTCTGAATCTTTTGAATAGCACATTTAGGGTCATTTAAAATGCAGACAGTATTGTTTTTTGTGTTGTAATCCCTATTTTTTTTTAAGTTTCCAGAGAATTACTGTAGATTTTGGACTTATTTATTTTATCTCTTAACAATATACAGTACTACAATAGAGTCGATCTGAATAACTGATGTCTCAAACCCTCTTCACTGAGTATTTGCATGTAATAACATGTGCTGTAGTTTGTGCCCATTTGTCAGCCTTGTTCAATCACTATAGAAACAAGGGTACCTAAGCATTAAATATTTCTTTAGAGCCGTTTCCTCAGCACACTGCTTTTCTGTCTGACTAAAATAGTCTAGACTATTATATCATATACGCGGGAAAATATATGATAATATGAGTCCACAGCCTTCAAATAAATGGCATAAACATTAAATGCCAAATGGGAAAGATAAAATCATCTGTCCAAACAACAATTTTAATCATCACATAAACTTTTACTTTCCAGCCACAACATAATGGTTTAATATTCATAATTTACTGTTTTTCATTTTCAATAACAGTTTACTGCAGACCATACCCAAAAATAAATGAATTAATGCTGTTATTCTGCTGGAGCAAAGACCTTAGAGATCTTAGAGATTATACCTTACAAGCCAATCCATCAAACAAACATTGTAATGCGTAGACATTCGTTGGATATCTGAATCAGAAGCTTTATCTATGAAGAGATAATGATGTAAGATTGATTCTTCATTACTTACTAAACAGAGAGTCACGAATTTTGCTGGATGAAGGTCATGCTTATCTTAGATTTTGATCTATTTCAGTTTCATATTATTAACATTTACATATACATTAATTACTATTATCAAAGCCATTTTTATCCATGAGCAAACATAAAGTGTAGTTTAAAAAAGCCATGTTAAGGTGAAAAGCATTATTTTTTTATTATGATGATAATTGGTTAATTGGGAAAAGTAACAACTTGCATTACACTTACAGTAAACAAATTTGCTCTGCGCTGATGCTTTTAAAGGGACATTCCACTTTTTTAAATATGCTCATTTTCCAGCCCCCCTAGAGTTAAACATTTGATTCTTACCATTTTGGAATCTATTCAGCCGATCTCCGGGTCTGGTGCTAGCACTTTTAGCATAGCTTAGCACAATCCATTGAATCTGATTAGACCATTAACATCGCGCTAAAAAATAACGAAAGAGTTTCGATATTTTTCCTATTTAAAACTTGACTCTTCTGTAGTTACATCGTATAGTAAGACCAACGGAAAATTAAAAGTTGCAATTTTCTAGGCAGATATGGCTAGGACTATACTCTCATTCTGGCGTAATAATCAAGGACTTTGCTGCTGTAGCATGGGTGCAGCAGGCGTAGTGATATTACGCACTGACCGAAAATAGTCCCCTGCCATTGAAAGTAACCAAGGGGACTATTTTCGGTCAGTGCGTAATATCAATACTCCTGCTGTCTAGAAAATTGCAGCTTTTGGTTTTCTGTCGGTCTTAGTGCACGAACTACGGAAGAGTCAAGTTTTAAATGGGAAAAATGTCAAAACTCTTTGGTTGTTTTTTGTGCGATGCTGGTGGTCTAGTAGGATTCGGTGGATTGTGCTAAGCTGTGCTGAAAGTGGTGGCGCCGGACCCGGAGATCAGCTGAATGGATTCCAAAATGGTAAGAATCAAATGTTTAACCCTAGGGGGGCTGGAAAATGTGCATACTTTAAAAAAAGTGGAATGTCCCTTTAAAACTGCAATACGAGTGAGCTCTGTGATGTGTGCCATGACATTCAGCTGGATCGACAGCTCTCTCCTCCTGAAGGCCGAAATTTCAACCCATCACTCTGATAGACAGACAGCTCTCATCCCATAAACCAGCAGACGTGAAAAGATACAATAAACTCACAAAGAAAAGACTGAGTAAACCCGCCTACATAAATGTTTCATCTTGCACAATCTTTATTTTTTTCAAGTCTAGTAATAATCGAAAGGGGAAAAATAATAACCCTTATTGATTCTACTTGTCTTTTGGTTGTTCTCGTGTTTCTACTGACAGATTTGATTTATTTATTTTAGGGCTGCTGCTCTCCCGTGTATACTCTGTGATGCTGTAGACAAGAGGAAAAAACGCTTCTCTAAAGGATGAATTTAAGAGCTACGTCTAAAATTGATTTGCTCTTTATACTGAATTGATATGCCTGGATGGTCTAAACCAGTACAAAAATAGGATGGCCAAACCATTACCATACAGACTGCTGCACTTCTTAAGGCGGGCACAGTTGCTGCTTCTTTTCTTGGGCGTGGCTTATATCATGGCAGGCAGTGTGTTAATGCTTCAGCGCTACAGTGTTGTAACATTTCAAAGAGAAACTGATAGCGTCCCGATCCCCTCTATACTGGCACCACCTAGAGCCTTGGATGTACCTGCTGTCGGATGGTTGTACAAGAGGAACGGTGCTAGAGTTATCCGGGATGTGGTGAACCAACCTGTTGAACAGGCGAGCAGCAGAACAGTTAAGAACCATCTCACATCTCACAACCTGGAGGGAAGACATCTGAGACGCCACTGGTTTCATAGTAATACAGATGAACAGCGAAGCTTTTCGGAACACAATCTGTTGCATAAGGAACGGCGACAAAAAGGTAAGTCGTACTTTCAAAAGCACCTGTAACTATACTTTGTGGTTTTTCAATTCCTTTATAGTAAAAATAAAGGTGTTAAATGATGCCATAGTAGAACCATTTTTGGCTGTATGGTTTTATTAAGAAACTTGACTGAATGGTTCTTGGGGCGCCCACAATGGTTCTTCTATAGCATTGCTGATAAGAACGCTTAGTAAAACCTTTAATTTCAAGAGTGTGTATTTTTTCTCTGAATCATTTTTAACAAGGAACCTACATCGGATGTTTCATAAACAATGAAACGGAGCACGCGCTTGGCGGGATCGTTCTTTATGACTTCCGTAAAATGACCAACGCCTTGTGTCAGGACACCTGCTCAGAGAGGTAATGACTTCTGAAGGGGAAATGAAAGAAACGCTGTATTTAAGAACAACGAGTTCAGTGTATATTCACAGAAGCAGGGGGCAAAATTAGGTCCAACAAACACTGAGCTACAGTAAGAAACTCCCCATACAGCCCAGTCTCACGAAATTACCTATAGTCACGTAAATTTTTTATTTTTTTTCGGGATACTGTCACGAATGTCTGCGTTTTGTCGTGACCGTATCACAAATTTCTGGTTAAGTGTCATTGTCACGTGTTGGTTACTCCAGTGGTTTTCAAACTGGGGGCCACGAGATGGTGCCGGGGGGCCACAGTTTTATGACATTTTATGAAATACATTAATTTATCATGAATTCTGTGTAATTAAACCTAAAAAATAAGGCTAGTAACCAAAAGCACTACTTTTTTGTATAATTTAATGTTTTTTTTATTTAAATGTTGAGTTTTAGAACAGTTTTTTATCACAAATTTTCTTTGGGGGGGGCCGCGAAGAATGCACCGTACACAAGGGGGGCCGCACGCTGAAAAAGTTTGGGAACCACTGGGTTACTCAACTGTTTTGTCCTATTTTCTTACCATTGTCGCTTCGGTTTAGGGTTAGGTTTACATTGAATGACATCCTTACCCAAACCCAACTCTAATCCTAACGCCAGGCGACAATAGTTTAAAAACAGAAAAAAAAAACAGAAAAAATAGTATAAACTAATACTTAAAGTGACATCCTAACGCAAACACCAAGTCTAACCCTAAACCGAAGCGACAATGGTTTGAAGGTATGAAAAGCAGTTGGGTAACCAATACGTGACAGTGACACGTAGGCGGAAATTTTGTGATACGGTCACGAAAAACGTGGGAGATTCGTGACAGTTTCACGAAAAAATGATACAAAATTTACGTGACTGTTACGTGGTGTCGTAAGACTGGGTTACACCATACAGCAAATGACTCTGGGCCTGATCCGAACGGGAGATGTCGACTTTGGCACAGATCTGGTACGGATCCGGCCCAGAGTGGTATTACTACCCTTTACAGCAACCCAGTCTCACGGAGTTGGGTATAAATAGCACAAAGTTTACAAATTGTGCAATACTTACGCCAAATTCCACTTTGGCGTGCATATGATACGCCAGTCCTTCCCATTCACTTAAACGCCACATCTTTTTTTGTTGCTTTATTTATTGGTTTCTCAATTTTTTTGCTATTTTTTACCATTTTCGCTTGGGTTTAGGGTTAGAACAACTTTTTGTTATATAAAAATGACATCCAAACCCCAATTCTAACCCCAACTCAAAGCGACCATGGCTTAAATATAAACAAAAACATGGAGAAACCTGTATATTAAATAACCTCCTTAAGCAAATCTGAAATCTAACCCTACACCGAAGCAAAAATCGTAAAAAAAAACAGAAAAGAATTGAGAAACAAATAAATAAAACGACAAAGGAAGATGCGCCGTTTGGGTGGATGGGGGGGACTGGCGTATCATATGCACGCCAAAGTGGAATTTGGTTTATGTGTTGCATGATTTTTACACTTCGTGCTATTTATATGCATCTATATGAGACTGGGTAGCTTTACAGACTGCTAATATAGACCATTTATGTACAGACATTTACCTTTGAGGTACCAATATGTTTTTTTAAAGTACTAATATGCACCCTTTAGGTACAAAGGTGTACCCCATTTCTTTCTGAGGGGGTGCTTTGGAAATGCTACAATGCTAGTGTTAAAGTCTTTGTCTTTCTAGAATAATAAATTTTTCCAATATATAAATATATTTCCTAAAATTATATTATAAATGCACTATTTTTATCTAGAAAAAAATGTAATTGAATGATAAATTTTATATAGTAACAAGAAAATCTTGACTAGCATTTGGTCAATACTTTTATCCAAAGCGACTAACAGTGCATTCAAGCTCAATTTTTTCAGAATGTGTGTTGCATAAGCCCTGCTAATGCAATGGTCTGATCGAGTTACAGAAACCGACTGGAAATGACACGTTCTTCTCTATGTAAATGAAGAGGACTGTTTGCTTTTACAGTGGGTTCCGGTATGCTGGACTGGAATATGGAGCGGAGTGTCACTGTGGTAACAGGATCTGTGCCCGTCGGGCTCGGGGAGAGGACTGTAACCTGGACTGTCGGGGAGAAAAGGGTCCCCCCTGCGGAGGAGTGGGACGTCTGTCTGTTTACAGGGTTGAGGATCGGCTTCCCGGACAGAGACGATGTTAGTCACGTTACGTAAACATGAAAACGGACCAACACTAGTTCACATGTCCTTGGAATGAAAGATGATGACATGTTTAATATGAATATGGGATTAAAAAAAATTGTGGAAGCTTGGCCACAAGACACAATCATGTGCCAAAAAAACAGTCCAGAATAAAAATAGTAAGACAAGATAATAAGAGCAGTAAAGGGCTAAAATGAAAAAAATTGCATTATACCTTGTATTTTATACTTCACAAGCTTCTGTCCATTTAAATGTCCACTAAAATGCATTCACTGGTCTAAGCCGATGGTGTAGTGCACAGTGCTTTGACATATTTGGCGACCTAAGTTTGAATTCCAGCTCAAGGAATCCTTTGCCGATCCCGTACCCCTCTCACCCCCCCGTACTTCCCTGTCCTCTCCTTACATACTGTTTATCAAAAGGCAAAAAATTACTTTAAAAAAATAGAAAAGTATTTAATGTAAAGTTGCTTTGTGGCAATGCAAAATAAGAAATACATTTGAAATTTGATGCTTTGTGCAAGACATCCCTATTTTTCTGTTTTCAACATTTCACAGACAGAACTGTGCACTACCATGGATGTTTCAAGATACCAACAAATTTAACAGATGATGTCCTAATCCAGACCTCTGAACTCACGCGAACCCCTCAGCAGTGTATTGAGATCTGCACAGAACAGGTTTAATTCACAAATACACTGCTTAAGTTTACATAAAATACAGTATAAAATCCTAGCACCCTTTCACATACTGATAAAAAAGGTATATGAGGTTCTGTCTCTAACCCCATCTATATTGTATATGACGTTGTCAGGAGCTGCCATTGGCCCTTTTGAGAAGACAGGGCTGTTTTTGCAGCCACGCCCCCTTTATCTTTACAATGCAGAGGAGTGGACAGGAAAACGTGTGTGGGAGGGGTAACCAAACAAACCACACCTCCCTTCATGACCTGGACTTTCTCCAAGTGTACAGTACTCCTGTGCTAGGTAAGAGACTGCATATCCAAACTATCACAGGCTAAAAATTATTTTGCTATTTAAAGGGGACAGAGAATGAAAAACCATTTTTACCTTGTCTTTGTTGAATAATGGCAGTCTATCCGCAATTCACAAACATACAAAAAGTGCTAAACATGCTAAACATCTCAGTCTCATAGAAATTCCTCTTTTAGAAATGTCAGCCAGAAAACAGCCCAATCTGAAAAACTGATGCTTATGACATCACAGGCATCTCACTGCCCCTCCACTTTAAAATAATTGGCTACACTTTTTGAGTGGCAGTAAAGTCAGCCAATCAGTAATGAGATTGCAAGTTAAGCCATTAGGGGGAGCCAAATAGGTGCAAAACCACTTGTTTAAAATCCCCTATCTGAGAGGTTTTTAGGAAGCTTTTAAGGCTTTACAGACCCAAACAAAAAAAATGTGTCTACATGGCACATCACAGAACAAGGATAAATACTCTGTTCAATCATTCTATGTCACCTTTAAGAATTCCTGTTTTCAGATGCAAAATGCAAAGTAAGGAGCTTTCTGCCCCAGAGGTCCAGCAGTCTTGTCGCTCTGTCCAGTTTTCCAGGGGCTGGAAACACCTGGCTGCGTCATCTTATCGAGTTGGGTACTGGATTCTACACCGGCAGTTATTACTTTGACGGTTCTCTCTACAACAAAGGTAGGATGCTACCAATACACACATCTTTGGTCAATTTAGCTGTGTTCCTGAATAGCTCAGTGGTAGAGCACTGCGATTTGGTTTGAAGCCAGCTGATTCAATTTTAAAATATTAAATCGCTTTGGATGAAAGCATCTGCTAAATTAAAGGCGGGGTGCATGATTTTTTAATCGGGCCGAGTACCAAAAAACACTGGTAGCCAATAAGCAGTAAGGGGCGTGTCTATCAAAAGAAGGTCCAGTTCCTATTATGGTAGGGGCGTGTTTGTTTAGGTGACTTCAAATATCAACATTGCCTTTCAGAGATCATGCACCCCGCCTTTAATAAATAACAAAATGTTATTAAGATTTTGATTGGAATTGAGAAACACTGGAAAAGTAGCAACAAAAAGTAGAGACGGGTAGTTTTCCCAACTCCTTTTATCCCTGCTGCAGGTTTTAAAGGAGAGAAGGATCACTGGCAGAGCGGAAGAGTCATTTGTGTCAAAACTCACGAAAGCGGTCAGCGGGAGATTGAAACGTTCGACTCTGCCATCCTGCTGATGCGTAACCCATACCGCTCTCTCATGGCCGAGTTTAACCGCAAGTGTGCCGGACACCTGGGCTACGCTTCAGACATTCACTGGAGGAGTAAAGGTACCAATACGGAAACCACGTCTATTTTGGCACTGCATATGAACCACATACACAGATGATGTGCTTAAGTTCATCTGTTTAACATTCTTTGGTATAAATTGAGTGGTAACACTTTACTTGAAGGGGTGTTCATAAGACTGACATGACACCTTCATGAAGGAGATTTTATGACAACTGTCATTAAGTGTCATTTTATCAATTATGTCATTTTTAATGCAAAGATGACATTGTTTGAGATGTCTTTGTTATGACAACTTGACATTAACCAATACATCATAATTTGTCATGACAACATGACACTGCCAAGAAAACATAACTGACCACTTTTTACCAATGATATAAATTGAATTTGCCATTAAAATGTCATTAATTGTTATTAATTGTTATGTTTCATATAGTTTTATATCAGCGTCATGAATATTTTTCTTGACCTCAACTAAAGTGGTACAAATATAATTTGTAATTTAAATGTCATTAAGTGTTAATACTCTGTCAAATACTTTTATAACAATGTCATGAATATTTTTCTGGACCTCAATTACAGTGATACAAATATAATTTGTCATTAAAATCTCATTAAGTGTTAATACTCTGTCAAATAGCTTTATAACAGCGTCATGAATATTTTTCTTCACCTCAACTACAGTGGTACAAATATAATTTGTCATAAAAATCTCATTAAGTGTTAATACTCTGTCAAATAGCTTTATAACAGCGTCATGAATATTTTTCTTCACCTCAACAACAATGTTACAAATATCATTTGTCATTTAAATGTCATTAATTGTTAATACTCTGTCATATAGTTTTATATCAGCGTCATGAATATTTTTCTTGACCTCAACTAAAGTGGTACAAATATAATTTGTAATTTAAATGTCATTAAGTGTTAATACTCTGTCAAATACTTTTATAACAATGTCATGAATATTTTTCTGGACCTCAATTACAGTGATACAAATATAATTTGTCATTAAAATCTCATTAAGTGTTAATACTCTGTCAAATAGCTTTATAACAGCGTCATGAATATTTTTCTTCACCTCAACTACAGTGGTACAAATATAATTTGTCATTAAAATCTCATTAAGTGTTAATACTCTGTCAAATAGCTTTATAACAGCGTCATGAATATTTTTCTTCACCTCAACAACAATGTTACAAATATCATTTGTCATTTAAATGTCATTAATTGTTAATACTCTGTCATATAGTTTTATATCAGCGTCATGAATATTTTTCTTGACCTCAACTAAAGTGGTACAAATATAATTTGTCATTTAAATGTCATTAAGTGTTAATACTCTGTCAAATAGTTTTATATCAGCGTCATGAATATTTTTCTTGACCTCAACTAAAGTGGTACAAATATAATTTGTAATTTAAATGTCATTAAGTGTTAATACTCTGTCGAATAGTTTTATAACAACATCATGAATATTTTTCTTGACCTCGACTACAGTGATACAAATATAATTTGTTATTAAAATGTCATTAAGTGTTAATACTTTGTTAAATAGTTTTATAAAAGCATCATGAATATTTTTCTTGACCTCGACTACAGTGGTACAAATAAAATTTGACATTAAAATGTCATTAAGTGTTAATACTCTGTCAAATAGTTTTATAACAACGCCATGAATATTTTTCTTGACCTCAACTACAGTAGTACAAATATAATTTGTCATTAAAATGTCATTAAGTGTTAATACTCTGTCAAATAGTTTATAACAGTGTTATAAATATTTTTCTTGACCTCAACTACAGTGGTACAAATATAATTTGTAATTTAAATGTCATTAAGTGTTAATACTCTGTCATATAGTTTTATAAGAGCATCAAAAATATTTTTCTTGACCTCAACTACAGTGGTACAGATATAATTTCTCATTAAAATGACATTAAGTGTTAATACTCTGTCAAATTGTTTTATAACAGCTTCATGAATATTTTTCTTCACCTCAACAACAATGGTACAAATATCATTTGTCATTAAAATGTCATTAATTGTTAATACTCTATCATATAGTTTTATATCAGCGTCATGAATATTTTTCTTGACCTCAACTACAGTGGTACAAATATAATTTGTAATTAAAATGTCATTAATTGTTAATACTCTGTCATATAGTTTTATATCAGCGTCATGAATATTTTTCTTGACCTCAACTACAGTGGTACAAATATAATTTGTAATTAAAATGTCATTAAGTGTTAATACTCTGTCAAATAGTTTATAACAGGGTCATGAATATTCTTCAATTCATAATGCTTTTTTTAAGTTTCCTCCAGGTGCTTAAGAAATAAAATCAATCATCCAATAATAATTATGATAATAATAATAATTCAAATGTATTAATTTGTTTATTGCATTTGGAGACCGATTCACCTAAAATTAAATGAAAACAGTACAATAAAGGGTTAAGCTGGCGTTGGGTTCTTATGGCTGGATAAAACGAATTAAATTAATTTTTTTTTCTTCTACGTCAGAAAATTTCAGAACCTTCTGTGTGAGAAAGAAACTGTTAGTTGTCAGTTTTTTTATATATTGTGCACATACATTTTGTTTAGGTATTTAAAGCTATTTTACAGAGTATTAACACTTAATGACATTTAAATGACAGTTGGTTTATGTCAAGTTGTCATAACAAAGACAATTCAAACAATGTCATCTTTGCATTAAAAATGACATAATTGAACAAATGACACTTAATGACAGTTGTTATAAACGTGCCTAAAATCTCATTCATGTTCATGACACGTGTCACGTCATGATTATGAAGGTGTCATGTCAGTCTTATGCACACCCCTTAAAGCAAAGTGTTACCAATTGGGTAAATAAAGACAAAATTTATTTTTAGGGTTAATTTGAACGTAGTGATGAGCACACCTTTAGAAATAAAGGTACTGTCACTGGGGTGCTACCCTTTAAATAAGTACACCTTTATACCTTAAATGTACATACAGACCATTTCGTACCTTTATTTCTGACAGTGTATTAGTTTGCAAAATTTCATTATGCATGCGTTTAGTTTTGACAATGCTGTTGTTTCTGTCACAGACTGGTTGGAGTTTGCAGACAGTTATTCCTCCTGGTGGATGTCTCACGCTTTGGCTTGGCTGCAGTTCGCCCGTCGCCTGTTGGTGGTGCACTTTGAGGATCTTCAAAAAGATCTCACAACGCAGTTAAAGACCATTGCTTCATTCCTAAACATCAGCATTCCCGAGGAAAGACTCCTCTGCACGGAAAGCAACAGAGACGGACATTTTAAACGCTCTGGATCTCGTAGCCTGACCTTTGACCCGTTCACCTCCGAGATGAGAGCCCGTATAGATAAATACATCCAGACTGTAGATAAAGCTCTCAGAGACAGAAACCTCAGCGGACTACCACAAGAGTACATGCCCAGATGAGACTACTTGAACACAACTACTGCTCCCTACTGGAGGGGATGAAACAGATTCACAAAGTGCCTGAGTACAAACAGATACAGATCTAAAAATTTGTTTTGGTTTTCCTTTGGTTTGGTTGTGCTGTCACAGACTGGGGCCGAAGTCTTGTTTATATATTATTTTATTAAATTGATTCAATTCTGATAACTTTGAACACTTTCGATTCATTTTATTCTTGAAGATAATTTTTATTTAAAGCAAATAAAATAAATAATTTGACCAATTCATTCAATCTGAACAAATTCATTCGAAAACACATGACCTTGCCATTGCTAGCAGCTCTTTTAAATTTAATGCCTACTATTCCGATAAGGTTTATTACACTGATATTTATTCATTGGTCATTTATATTTACATGCGTTTCTGATTTGAATGTGACATCTCAGGGTTAAAGTATCTTGGAAACAGGTGCATCCACTTAAGACAGATGCTTCCTTCACATAAAACAAGCAACACATCTTGCTCATGCACATAAAAACAGCTTGTGTCCTTCAAATCGTTTTATGACCATAATAAATCAAAGACATCAATCTATGAGAATGCTATAAGCTCCACATTTAGGCTATTAATAATCTGCCACAGGAGAGGAGCAGTGCCTTGGTTTGAGTGGGAACAGAAGCAAACAACAAACATCAAATCTATTTATGATGCACTCATATTAATTTGCCCAAAACTGTGGTTATAAATGGAGAAAACACATTTTCAGTTTTTCTGGATAAATGTATCTACCCATGGTACATTAGTAACCCAAGTCGGCATAGTGGCCTTGAGCAAAGCACTTAACCTATTTTTGCAAAAAGCCAAGAAAACTCTTGCAGGGTAGTACAATACGATGGGATGTTTTTGAGCTTTTGAATAACAAACTGGTACGGTTTGGGTCAAAAAGGGACAAACCCAAACCATTGGGTTGTAATTTAACCTATGCTGTATTGTTTCAACCCAAAATGCTGGGTTGTTTTAACCCATTGTTGGATCAAATACATGGGTGATTCTCACGAAACCATTGAAACACCACGGCACTAATGATTTTAGCTTTAAAATGTGTAATATAGTAACATTAAAAAGCATCAGAATGAACACAATACTGTGTTCTACCTTGCACAATGTGTGATTTCAACATAAGAATTTATATTTGGAAATTTTATCTCATTTTCTGCTGAAATTCTCATTACCGCAATGTGTCCGGCTGTGTTTGAACATGCGTTATGTTGTAATTTAATCAAATTAACACAAAAATATTAAGAAAAAAAATAAATGGATGTTTTGCTAGACTACTTTAGATGACAGAAAAAATATTTACTGAATATTCATGTAGAATAATAATGAAGAAAAATTAGGAAAATGATGTGTCCATGCCTGATGTTCTCATCCTCCGCAACACTTTTTGAGAACAGTTTAAGCACACATACAGAATTTTAATAAAGTTTGATTTTGAGTGACCAAGCACATGGACCAGTTACTTCAAGATGGCTACCAGGTAAGATCATTTTTTTACAGTTAATTTGAAATATTGTCTTGTCAGAATGCTTACACGACATTTTGATTATCATTACCGCAACAGATGCTTATTAAATGTTAATTTAATTAATAGAAGCATTATACTTTGATTTTAAATGCATGTGCAGAATCTCCAAATTATGTTCTTTCATGTTTGTCATGTCATTTTGAAAATATGTCAGTGTTGATGTTTTCTGACTGTTGCGGTAAATGAGATTTTTTAGGACTAATTTTTTAAATTATGTTACAAAAAGTGTTAAATGATAAGTAAAAGTTTTTAAATTAATGTTCCCATTTACTCCAGACTTTGTTTTTCAATGTCTGGTGGGAAAAAAGTAAATTTAAAGCAACACCAAAGAGGTTTTTTTTACCTTAAAATAACGTTTCCAAAAAAGTTTTAGTGGTTCATCCACTCAAAACAGGGTGAATGGCACTTTCACATTAGCTTTGCAGCCCTCTATCGGCCAAAACCGCACTAAAGAAGTTTCCAACCGTCGGGTAGCGGTCCTGTAGTTCGAGTGAAAACTACAAAAACTTGCTTTACGGCAGACCTACAATCCAATCAGAGCCAGCTATGCTGCAGTATTTACGACAGTGGTAATGAACAATTACGCTTCTAACCTGTAGGGGGAGCAAAGAGCCAGAGTTCTTTAGTGTTGCTTTAAGCAATTTTTACATTTTCATGCTTGACATTTTTAAAACCAAGTTTTCGTGAGAATCACCACATAGACTGTAAAGAAATATGGACAGAGTGTCTATGACGTCACCCGTAGGATTGTGAAGAGCATTTTTGAAGCCAACTACAAAACAAATTTAAATAACGTATAAGTTACAAAAAAAATCACCCCCCTCACAGTTGTCATGAAGGCCAAAATTAGCTACCCGTACTTTCCAGACTATAAGCCACACCGGAGTATAAGCCGCATCGTTCAAAAATGCGTCATTAAGACGAAATAACATATATAAGTCACACTGGACTATACGTCGCGTTTATTTAGAAAACTATTTCACAAAATCCAAACCGAAGAACAGACATTTAATTTGGAAAGGCAAGTTATTCCACTAAACAATAGCAGACAGAACAGCAGACTGAATAGATGTCTGTACGTTAAAGTAATATTATCAGTTATTTAAACGATAAACCATAGCATACAGAACTTACCTGGAAGGTTGAATAGGCAAAATTAACCGAACAAGCCAACTAGCGCGAAGTTCGCATACTCGTCATTCCACATTACAGAATCCAATGAATTACATAAATACAGGAGCAGCATATGGCGGACTCTCGCGGCTGTAGACAGTAATGTTGTCCCTTGCCTCATAAATGTCAAAATGTATTCACCTTGACTTACAAGGCGCACCTGACTATAAGACGCAGCACCAGCCAAGTTATGAAAAAAACGGCTTATAGACCGAAAAATATGGTATATAGACCACAAACATTTTTTATTCGGGTGACCATACGTGCCATTATACCCGGACACATCCTGGCAAGGATTTCGGGTGTGTCCTACATAGTCGCATTTGTCGACCTCATATGTAATCGAGGTTTATATTCAGGTTCTATTTCAGAAAAGCAACCGTTATATTCCATGGTAAGAATGAAATCTGTATGTCAATAAATGCAAATCTTTACATTTTTTTAACTGAAATGTGAGAACCTCAATGACGTATGCAGTAGACAAATGCAACTTCCAGAGAATGCACCCGAAATCCTGGACAGGACGTGTCTTGGTAAAATGGCACGTATGGTCACCCTACTTTTTGTAAAAGGGCTGTAAACACATTTTTTTTCTGCTGTAAAGTTGGGCATTTTAACATGGAGGTCTATGGGAATTTTTTGTGGCCAGTCGATGAACTGCAGTTTAAGGGCTCGTTATAGTCGTGCGTAGGTCCTACAGCGTAGCCGCGACGCGTAGGTTCCGTGTCGGTTTTCATTTATACTTTTGCGTCGCCGTCCGCGTCGCCGTGCAAACACGCGCGCAGGCCGCTGGTAGGCAGTAACCACGCGTGTAACCACAGTAGCAGCGCGAACGCCAAAGAAGGAGAAGCTTTGCAAGTTAAGCCACAAACGAAGAAGAAACAGCAACTTGTTGGGTATAATTTTAGAAGACCAGCAATGATGGATGTAAATAAACAGCGACTTTTGTTGCAGTTTGAGTTAAATCACTCCTCAACTTTGCCATTCTTTGTTTTCACCGCCACAAACGGAAAAACCTATGACGCAGTTTTTTTACCTGACGGGAGGGGTTCTGGTTGACCAATCACAGCGCTTGCGGTCCGTGTAGAACTGACGCGCTGTTAAAAATTTTGCGAGGTGCGCGTCAGGCTACGCAGAGCTACGCACAGGCTACGGATAGCCACCTGCGCACGACTATAAATCGCCCAAGGCACTTCCATGTTGGCTTCACGATTTATATTTGCCCCTTGATCAAATATAAACATAAGTGACGAAACTGAAATAGCCAAATGAAACTGAATAAAACTGTTGGAAAGAATCAGAAAGTATGTTGCCTAAAACATGAGCACCCCATTTTTGGCTGTCTCCTGCAGTATGAATCGGACAGATTGACATAAATAACTGTGGCATGTCTCTTTGCCAAACACATCAAAAAACATCAAGCAGTCCGTCCATCTGTTAAATAGTGTGTGACGGTAAGCCTGCTGGAACAGTCTATGGCCATGTGACACAACTGAATGATTTCATAACGTTCTGTAATTTCCCTCCTGTAGCGCTGCAGTTAGGGACAAAACTACACAAACAGATCTACGAAATTGATGAAATCATTATATAATATGTTAGCGTACTTCTTGCCGTTGTTTTAAATAGGCTACACATGAATGATTGCTGGCTGCCAACAAAATAAATGTGCCTGTCTTATCAAAAATCGTGTGTCAAATTTATTTTTGTTCATATCTTCAATATTGATTGAATAAAGTCACTTCAAAGATTAAAATCATAATGAAATGAATGGCTAAAATCATCTCAGAATTTGATTTTGAAACTGGTTATTACAGACTGGGTCACATATAAAAAAATGTTTTGTCATTATTGTGCTTCTTTTTCTCACATATTTAGACATTTGTATCCATTTATAATTGAAGTATTGTCTGCAAACTTAATTTTTAGCAAGTGTTACAACTTACCCCCTGCCTGTTACAATTAACCCCACCTATGGGGGTAAGTTGTAACGTTTGCACTTCTGTCACGTTTGGTGTAATTGTCCAAGAATGGTGAGTACTAGAAACAAACTTCAAATGTTCATTTGTAGCAAAGATGTGTGTGTTGCTTGTGTAAAAATAGAATTAATCAAACTAAAAAAAAAAATTAATGATTGAGCCAAAACCAAAAAGTGTTAGGTTGTGCCCCGCTCTCCCATACTCAAAACTTTTCTGGAGACTGATTACCTAAAAATATTTAAATAAACCCACTCAAAAAAATGAAAATTTGCTTACCGTCATGTCATCCAAGTTGTTTATGTCTTTATTTGTTTAGTCATGAAGAAATTACGTTTTTTGAGGAAAACATTCCAGGATTTTTCTCATTTTAATAGATTTTATTGGACCCAAACTGTTTAAAATTGCCATTTAAACACAGCTTCAAAGGGCTCTAAACGATGTTCAAAAACATGCTTCAAGTGGCTGAATATGCATGTATTATTTTGTCTGTTTAGAGGTCAGGTGAAAGAAAAAAACACGATAAGGAATTTACATTCATTAAGACTAGACTCCCACCTGTTTATATTGTGTAAAGCTTATAAACCTCAAAGGACTACGATGAAAGCCTGAGAGGAGCGACATCTCCAGTCACCTTGAGCAAAGGCACGAGATAAAACAACATCTGCGCTTCACTCTGCTACAAACATAATCCTCTAAATTTTGTCCTTTTTAGATTTACTGTGATGCTTTCAGCAAATTTCGGGTCGAGAATAAAGGCTGTTATTCCATAAAGGGGCGGTTTTCCAGACAGAGTTTAGATTAAGCCAGGACTAGGCCTTAGTTATATTAGGTCATTTAAGTAGTTTTTACAAACATACCTAACAAAAAATCATTACTGTGCATCTTGAGACAAAACAAAGGCACTTATATATTTTAAGATAAGTATAATGCAGAAGTACAGAGATGGTTGCGTTGCATTGTGGGTAATATTTAATTGGCTATTAAGCTTTGATTTGGTGCGTCATCACCCTTTGAATGACTTCAATGTGCACAGCACATGTACAAACACAAATTCTCAGTACAGCGAGCGAGTCTTGCGAGCAACCTTTTATACATCTCAATTATACTTTTTCAGCAAGACCCACTTCTGGTTAAATTACCCTTCTGTAGCACAGCCATATAGATGATTAGTCATCCAGACGTCTTTAGGTATTAACAAAAGACTAGCTAGATTGGTTGACTATAACAGGAAACACCACCGTAGATAAAGACAGATTCTCTTTGCACTTGTCCTGTTCAGTTGAGCAAGTAAATAATATTTCCGTTAACAGATCGGACATTATATAAGGAAAGTCTATAGCGGATGGGCTGCAGCTTCCCAGACAATGCAGCAGGTGAGGCATGAGATTCCTTGCATCCATATTAATGAATATAAATTTGTTTATTTCCAAATAAATACCGAACAGATGGCGGGGTACTGAAGCAAAGTCTTATTTAGCAAAATGCAATTGCATGTACAATAAAGAATAATCTGTGTATAGCCATGTGATATTACCTATTCATCTATTTTATTTCATACACTATAAAATCCCATATACTTACATTTATAGAGAGAACAGTCTCCAGAATAGTAGCAAAAATATTCAATTTTAAAGTATGCGATCATTCACAAGTTGTTTATTTTACATTATAGTTTTATTATTTAAGTGGGATTGTAAAATGCAATCCTACATCTCAAAGAACTTTCCTTTACGTTCCTATATAAGCACATTAGGCCTATTTAATGTCACTTAAAGGGGACATATCATAAAAATCTGACCTTTTCCCTGATTTAGTGCTATAATTGGTTCCCCCGTGCCTCTATCAACCTAGAAAATGCAACCCAGTAACTAAGTTCTGGTAAATGATTCTCTGCAAGCATGAGAAAAAATAGGTCATTAACATTTGGCTCCCCTTGTGATGTCAGAAGGGGATAATAACGCCCCAATTCTGCACTATCCAACCACGGCACTGCCATTTAGTGCAGAGATCAGCTCATTTGCTTTTAAAAGGACACCTACCAACACATTTACGAAAACCGCACACCTACAAAGTGGCAATTTTAATATGCTATAATAAATTATCTATACGGGGACACCAAAGATTTTTTTGACATCTTAAAAAGTCTTGTGAAATATCACCTTTAATGTCTTTTAAAGTTTCAATTTAAAGTTTCTTACATACACTCTTAAAAATAAGGTTTTTCACAGCGACACAATAGAAAAAGCATTTTGGTTCCTCGAAGAACCATTCATTCAAATCTTCTTTAAAGAAAATTTCTTTCATATCTTTTTATAACCCTAAGGACCGTTTATCTAGCCTGGCTCCGCCCTCCTACGTTCTTCCGCTTAATTTTCATTTCGCTTCAGAAGAACGTCTGGGACTGCTCTGTAGAGTTTCGTTTCTCCGGCAAAAATCTGCAGGTCCAATCAGCGAACAGCGGGGAGTGGCTAAGAACGCAGACGTTGAGGTTGTGCGCCAGACTGAGTGACATACGTCACGACCAAACGTTAGCGATTGGTTATGGCAGATTCAGACCCTCCTTAACGGAAGTAACGCTTTGCAATGGAGCGTGGCCAGACTCTCTGTACAAATGAAATGAATGTACGAGAGTCTGGTTGCACCAGGCTACCGTTTATCACCACAGATAAATAAGGTGGTACTGTATGTGTAAATTTTAGCAGGATCTAGTGGTGAGATTGCGAATTACAACCAACAGCTCGCCCCTCAATTTCAAAATGTATATGGTAGCCGCCACAGGACAAACATGTCGTCTTCTGAGACAACGAAATGTGCTCTGTAGAAGTTTGTCCATTTTGGGCTACTGTAGAAACATCACGCTGACTTCCATGTAAGGGGACCCGCGGCATAAGTAGGCAAAAACGGCTCATTCTAAGGTAATAAAAACATAATAGTTGATTATGTAATGTCTTTATACATCACTGATAATATAGTTATGTATATTATATTGCATTTCTGTCAAGAGGTCCTCCTAAAAGTTACACAATGCAACTTTAATGAAACAGAAATTTTCTTCAGATGTTAAAGGTTCAGACACAAATGTTTTTTTTTTCACCATGATGCACCTGTATTTTGAAAAAAACATCAACGAAAATCTGCATAAGCAACATCAAACTCTTCTTACAGATTCAGCTGTTTTTCAATTCACCAAGGTCATTTGTGAAAATCAAAGGTGCCAAACTCCCAGAAGAGATCAAACACCAACCATCTCAGCAGAGTCATTATCGACCTTCAGTTCAGTGTGTGACTTCTAGCTGCCAGTATTATTAAACAGAGAGAAAGAGAGAGGGTACACATCAATTATACTGTCACTGGTCATTTTACAACGAGAGAGAAACCATCAATATAGTTTCTTTCACATTGTCCCTTGTTGTAAGGGCATTATTGATGTCTGGAATATTGGCAGAACAAATACAGTCTTAGAAAAGAGAGCGTTACGGCTCTCTGAGGCCTGAAGTTATTACACCAATCGTGAAATCTAGTGAAACTTGTGACTTGATTGTAGATGATCCTATTGGAAGCATCACTAAAGCCCTTTTATACAGAAATTACGCAAAATGAGTCTGGATTTTGTCTGGGTATCGTTTAAAATTGGTTAATTCACACTACCAATGAATTTTCCGGAATCTGTGCGTACATTCAAACTCATATCGTAAAGATCCCCTAAAGACACATGACGTATTTAAAGTCTCTTGGTAGGCTTTTTCCACTGTGACTACGGCACGCCCCTTACGGCATTGTTTCTGCCTCAGGATGTGTTTCATAGTTGTTACAGCAATGTTACTGCTGTACTCTTTATGGGAGCGATCCCAGAACATTTACGAGACGTGTTTGTGTTCACACCAAAGCCTCTCTGCCAATTTTACGAACATTTTCTGGGACTAAAGTGCTGTGTGCCCAGGTGAAAGAGTAGTACGCTTCCACAGGGTTCCCACACCTAGTTAACTTCAAATTCAAAGACCTTTCAAGGACTTTCCAGGTCCAAAATTCATGGACTAAATGTGGGGACACATTTCAAGTGAGAGCAAGGTTACATCGTGTTACCTACAATTTAAGATACAATGTTACAGTTCCCTTTCGAGGGAACTCGCGCTGCGTGGCCACGGTGACACTTTGGGGACGCCTCCAGGGGTAAGTGCGTCTGAATGTGTATCAAATTTAACGAATGGTGAGGCTTAACAACAAAGACAGGGTGACGCGGGAGCCATGAAATATATCGCTATCTGAAATATTGCCAAAGACGGGGGCACAGGAAGTATGGCAAGGGAGACGCGGCGTCTCGTTTGCTTCTCAGGGAACAACAGTTACATACGTAACCCGAGACATTTTCATGTGTCAAACACAACTCTGCATGTTGAAAAAAGCATTTTGGTATGAATCAACATTCGCATACAGAAGATATAAGCATTTAAAGCGAACAGTTTAGCACATGTGCACAATATTTTGATAAATTATGGTGAGCACACAGTTGATGGTACACTCTATGAAATAAAGGTACAAAAGTTGTCACTGGGACAGTACCCTTTCAAAAAGGTAAACCTTTGTACCCAAAGAGTGCATATTAGTACTTCAAACGTACATATTGGCAGTGCAAAGATAAATAGTTGTACCTAAATGGTACATATTAGGACCTTTTTAAAGGGTACTGCCCCAGTGACAGCTTTGTACCTTTATTTTTGACAGTGTATGCATTGACTTCCATAGTATTTGTTTTTCTTACTATGGAAGTCAGTTGATACCGTCAACTGTGTGCTTACCATCATACACACATTATGCACAGATTCAGTCCAAATTCCCAACACAGGGATCACGCAATCATTAAATACATAAGCAGAAGGGTTTAACATGCAAATTGGGATACATTTCTATGTTTATGAAAGGAACATCTGTCAGCTCATAGTTGAGAGCAAAGCGTATCTCCCCGGAAACTGAGAGCTCTGTCATGCTTCAGTCATGTCAAGCTGTTTGCGGTGCGCCAAAACGGCTGTTTGATCACCATGACAACCACATGTAGCACACACGTGCAGCCCACCGCTCCAGACAGCTGTCACAGAAAGTGCCTGACACATTTCTTATTATAAGCATCCAGTGCAGATATAAGAATCAACAGAAAAACAAATGAAGACAGAGAACTGCTCCTGAAAGATTGATCGGATGAAACATTATTAATCCATACAGGTTATCATCTGTCATTCTAAATGTCTAGGCTTTGTTATTAAAATGCACACTTATAAAAATCTCTGTCTTGAGTTTACAAATCCATCCAATCTGTGTTTCACAAAGGAACTTAAAAACGCAGCAACCTGGCAGCATGAGTGTATTTGTTAAAGCCTTTCATAAATTACAGACTTTTACAGACTTCTATTACAGTATAAAAACATTATAAAAATTACATTTTTAAATTATAGTAATTTAGAGGTTAAAATAAATAATTTCTATATTTATTGTGTGAAAATGCTTTACATTTATTTTTACACAAATTGATTGCAGTCCCTCAGTTGTGGTGTCATGTTCATCTGTGTATTTTACACATTGGCTAATAGGCTTTATGCCCAGCTGCACTACTTCCTGAACTTCAGCCAGCTCCTTGTTTCCTGTCTGCCATTATTGGACAAACTGATTAATCCAGGTGTGCCTGAACTCAGTAGTCACAACAACAACAATCAGACACACCTGGATTAATCAGTTTGTCCAATAATGGCAGACAGGAAACAAGGAGCTGGCCGAAGTTCAGGAAGCAGTGCAGCCGGGCACAAAGCCCATTCGTACTACCACTTTTTAGTATGATTTGCTTTAGCCCCTTTGATGTTGGAGAAGGGACGGGGTTAGGGGTTCACTTCATAAACTCATAAGAAAACAATGGTTTTTATTACACTTTGCCTAATAGTTAAATAAAGTATTTATACTATTTAAAACACAGGCTTTATTCTTAAGGCGGCATGCAAAATAAAAATTAAATTAATATATAAATAAAATGTATTGTTTGCTGACTTAATAGTATTTTTATATGTTTATGGCAGTCTTTTCTCAGACAGTTTGAGTATAATTCTGTTCATCTTAATTTCCTTAATCTTAAATGTTTAATTATCTTCCTCTATTTTAATTTGTATTCTAATCTATATAATTCCTATTGTAAATTGTGAGAAGTCGTCAGACTAAGCATTTTACTACATGTCATACTGTATTATTCTTATTTATGTGACCATTAAAAACTTGAAATTGCTTTTCTTTACAAACCTTAAAATCTGTCCATCTTTGTTGAACCACTTTTAAGATAATACAAGTACATAAAACGAATTCAAAGTTCTCGTTTAGCTGTCCCAAACATTTCAAACTCACTTACTACATAATGTTTTTCCTGATATGAAGGCTATGATTTGCTGTGGCACCTATGTGCACTTTTTAAATTGTGTGGAAATAACAAACAAAAGCACACACATGCGGCTTGTGTTGTTCGACGACTGCTTCAATCAGTATGATAATATTTCCTTTCTGAATCAAAGCCATTAGAATGCAGCAAACTGAGGTGAAGTTGTGCAGAAGATATTGTTAGTGCATCTGTCTTCATCAGAGAAACTGACAAGTCACATTCATCAGCACAGCCACTGGGAAAATACAGCAAGAAAGCCGAGTCTCTAATCAATTCCTATTAGTTGAGCATTTCTCATGCAGCCTGAGGACTCGTGGGACTCATATATGACAGATTACATTTGAGGAATATATTTGATCTGTGTGATGAGCTGCTGCTCATTTATCACCAAGTTTACAATTTGAATTTCACGCTCATGCAGATATTCAATTTATTCAAACCATCCTTTAACATTACTGTCAAATTAACAATGGAAAACAAGATTTCTTTCCTAATTGCTCAGATTACACATTATTTTAAGTTTTTATATTAATTACTGAAGGTTGCTTAAAACGCGCTGCTCCCCCTGCTGGACACAATGCGTACTTACAGCACTTAATCACAGCAAGGTGGTGATAATGTTAAAGGTCCCGTTCTTTCTATGTTTTTGAAGCCTTGATTGTGTATACAATGCGCAATATAAAAAACATTATTTTTCACTCGATTTACTTATCTGTAGCCTATACTGCTGTTTTCACTGTCCTCAAAACCAGCTGATGTCTTCCTTGTTTTATGAAGTACCTCCTTCAGAAATACGTAGAGTTCTGATTGTGTAGTTTAATGTGTTGTGATTCAATAGCAGCTAAGCTTGCCGCTGTTAGCTTAGCAGGCGACTGACGTATTTCTGTGGGCAGAGTTTAGTCAAACACACTTACTTTGACGTCATTCAACCAGGACGTAGAGGGCTGTATAACAAACGGTGCTATATAGCACCAAAAGTGGTTCTTTGCTCGTAATCATAGAAGAACCGTTTTTAGTGCCATATAGCACCGGTGAAGCACCTGTGTAGAACCATATAGTGCTATGTAGAACCAAATGTGGTGCTATAGTGGTGCTATATGGCACCTATATGGTTCTACACAGGTGCTTCACCGGTGCTATATGGCACTAAAAACGGTTCTTCTATGGTTACGATTCAAATCAACAGTTTTGGTGCTATATAGCACCGTTTGTTTTTTTAGAGTGTAGTCCAAACCGGTCGTTCGCTGTAGGCTTTGAAAGGGGACTTCTGTTAAAGGGACACTCCACTTTTTTAGAAAATATTCTCATTTTCCAGCTCCCCTGAAGTTAAACATTTTATTTTTACCGTTTTGGAATCCATTAAGCTGATCTCTGGGTCTGTCGCTGCCACTTTTAGCATAGCTTAGCATAATCCATTGAATCTGATTAGACCGTTAGCATTGCGCTCAAAAATAACCAAAGAATTTAGATATTTTTGCTGCTGTAACAAGAAGTGTCCCTTTAAAGAAAATATATCGCCTGGCAGTGAACTTTGAGCTTTTTCATTTTACAGGTATTATTTATGCATTTTTATATTATTTATAGCAACATTACACACTAACTAGGGTTTAAAAAATGGGATCAGCAAGAAAGTGAACTTTAAAAATCTATTGGCAGTTTCTTAAACGAAAGGCGGATCCTCCGGATGTCGCATATGCAGGATGCGTACGTCATCAAGCCTGGTTTATAAGTTAATTTGCATTACATTTGCAAGTCATTAGCATATTACAACAATTTACAATTAACTAAGAATAATAGTCAACTTTTTAACTGTTAAAATTCTGAAATAAGAAAGTCTTGATGATGTATGCAGCCTACAAATGCAGCCTCATTGAGAAACGGCCAATAAGTCTTTAAAAAGGATAATTAATTATGGGCATAGTTATGTGATAAGGGTGCAAAATTATGAGGCGTGGCTATAAAATGAGTTATTTTAATGCATGATTTATTCTGGTGGAAGTTTCATTGGTAGACATTTATATAGGCCTTGACCTTAGATGCTTAAGTATAATATAATATTATATATTAATACTGAATTAATGTAGGTGCTTTACCCATTTTTTTTTTTTTTGTATTTTGGTGTAGATTTGTTTAATATTTTATAGCTGTTAGCTGTTCTATAACTTTAGAAAATAGCACATATAGATAAATAAATATAGGGTGACTACTTTTGTCCTTCAAACAAATGGCAAAAATCACCCAATTGTACCATATTAGCCCCGATCTAAAATAATTCTCATAACCCCAATCTTTATAACCAAACATATTATACACAGCTCATGCATTTATAAGATTGTCCACCAGATGGCCCCAGAGTTTTTCTTTTATTGAGAGAGAGAGAGAGAGAGAGTGCTTTGCATTGACGGCTGCATTTGACTTCAATAAAACATCTGGGATTTTATTAAATATACCAACAAAGCATCACTCTTCTATATCGCATGAATGTCAAATTAAAAACATTCACATTGCACGCATTGTTTAACCTGTAGCTTAGCTGTAGCTTACATACAACTATCAAGTTTACAGATAAAAAACACATTGTTTGATTTTAACGGCTGGCTTTTAAAGGAAACCATATGTAGGAGATCGAATTTCTCAGAAGTTGCCATTACACCTGCGCTATCTCCATCCTTTTTGAAAACAACAGACATCTGTGTTTTTTTGCCACAAAACAGGTTTAACATATATTTCAGATGTCTGTCTTTAAGCGTAGATGTCACTTTACCGAGCTTAAGAATGATTAGTCTGTAATACTATATAAGCAAAGATCTGTGTTGCTTTATTGCTGGTCAGAGGTTAGTGTTTCAGAAAGTGGGAAGAGATGATTTTTCATCAGTGTGACCGGTTGACTAGAGCCTGGGGTCAGATAACTCACCTAAGCTGACCAATAACACTACAGGAGTCGCTGCCATGGCAACAAAAATTTCATAATACTTATTCTGGGAAAGTGGTAGTGTAGGTCAGCTAAACTTTTGCACATTAGGTCACTTATGTTACAGTCACAAGCTACTTTTTGGAAATACAATGTATAACAACACACATATAGCTTATATCGAACAAAGTAACTTTGTATTAATAATTACAATATTTTAAGCTTCTGTCACTATTAAACAGCACCAATGGTTTGATTCACGATTTTACATTTCCTTGTGTTTAAGTGTGTATTAGTACATGTTAACGATATGCGAAGGGTACAAACCCCAAAGTAAACGATGATGCGAAAGTAGGGATGCACCGATATGGAAATTTTGGCCGATACCGATAACCGATAACTCTTTATATTTGGGGGTATATATAGGCCGATAAATATTCATATTATTTTCACAAAAACTTGTCTTTGCGCTAGACTAGCATACCCTTCTTAAGCCCGCAACACGTGTCATCTTCGTGCTATGTCACAAAAAGCACCAATCAAAACTCCACATGGCCAGCAATGAGCAAGTGAAGTGGTTCAACAAACCAAAATAATTCATCATTTATCGGCTTTCATTTATCGGCCTAATTTTGCTATCAGACCGATAACCAATAATATTAAAAATAAGCAGTTATCGGACAATAACGATATGTCGGCCGATATATCGTGCATCCCTATGCGAAAGTAAACGATGATTCGTCTCCAATGTAAATCTATTTTCTTGGACTACAACAAACACACGGATTGTAGGCAACAGTTTACTCCCTGGGATTGGTGATGAAGTAAATACCAAAATTATCATAGTTAGCATTGCATGTGCGCAAATCTTTTAAACATGGTAAGGAGCGTCATACATAGAGGTATTTTCAAGCCAATCACAATGCACAGATTAGCTGGCCAATCATGGACACAAAGCTTTTCAAATCCATGAATTTCAGGTAAAGATTGAAATCTGAAGCTGCAAAAATTTACAATATGTAGAAAATAATGTATTTTTTTATCATAAAACACGAACACACTGTATTATACCAAATACACAAATAACATTGTTTTAGGTGCCCTTTATTGGAGACAGTGGGGACAGGAAATTTGGTGGTGACACAATCCAAGCACGTCCCTAATACGACGTTCACATTTAGTCTGATCTCTGCAGAGCCGAGAAACGGATCATGTCAATAACTGCAAGTCCACATGATGACGGACTTCATCTCACAGACCACTGAACTTTCACAGTTGTCCTCTGAACAGGACACTCACTTCAACAAGAGTCTTGTCCATCACATGAGCTCACCCGCCACAGTTGGGTAACTCCATCTGTTTACACGCTATACATGTTTTGTATCTCATGTTCTGGCTGGGTTTGGCTGTCAGACGTGAGCGCTGGCGTCTGACATACAGCTGTGTGGGTGTGGGCAATAAAGCTTCAGCAAAAAAAGAATCACTGAGTGACAGGAGACACGTGACCTCAACACCAGCCAGCTGTGGCTGTCAATGTGATTATCAGGTATCACAGTTTTGACTGCATACGCAATTATAAAACAGTTACAGTTCTTAATTCTGTTTTATTACAATAAAACACAGCTATGAATGCTGCCCTTAATCATTATGTGTATTTTTTCCAACGGAAGGAAGGCTTTTAGGAATTTTGCTTCATTAAGTTGCATTGATACATATTTTATTGCTTAAATATTTGTTTTGTGTGGTAACAGTTTTATTTAGTGATGCACCGATGTATCGGCCGCCGATATTTATCAGCCGATTTTGATGAATTTGAAACCATCAGCATATCGGCAATAGCACGGGAAAGGCCGATACAGATTGTTTATTAATTAACTGCATAAAGAAATCCATTATATGTAAAAAATGAGTTAAAGCAACACTAAAGACTTATTGCTCTTTGCTCCCCCTACGGGTTAAAAGCGTAATTGTTCATTACCACTGTCGCAAATACTGCAGCATAGCTGGCTCTGATTGGATTGTAGGTCTGCCGTAAAGCAAGTATTTGTAGTTTTCAGGACCGCTACACGACGGTTGGAAACTTCTTTAGTGCGGTTTTGGCCGACAGAGGGCTGCAAAGCGAATGTGAAAGTGCCATTCACCCTGTTTTGAGTGGATGAACCACTGACACTTTTTTGGAAATGTTATTTTAAGGTAAAAAAAACTCTTTGGTGTTGCTTTAATGTTGTTAATAAAATAAATGCTGAATAGCAAAAACCACCTTTGAAGGTTGTCATGCTGTCTTATTATATTTGTTTTAGCTGAATTTGTGCCTCTCTTAATATGTTGGTCAGTTGAATGTTAATTAGATCCAATCCATGTTCAGTTAAAATGATTTGATGCAGAAATAAACTAGCTAATAGACCAACTGTATAGTATTGCATAGAAGTGTTTAATATCGGTATCGGCCAGAAGTTGTCTGTTTAAATCGGTATCGGCCAAAAAAAATCCTATCGGTGCATCCCTAGTTTTATTAAAGCAAAATGGTGCTCAAAGCTAGTGCTGTGTCTTCGGGGGTGTCATGCACCATTTTTTAGCTCACAAAAATTTGTGCATACACAAACATTAAAAGAAATACATAGTGATCACAGTCTTTTCCATGGCACTCCCACTTACATTTCAACAATCTGAGCCCCCCTGCTTTCATGTGAAACCCACCAAAATAAATGTGACGACTAACTTTTATGTAAATTAATTCAATCAGAATAATGACATATTGGCATCTGAAATGGCATTTTTGCAGTGGCGGCCTTTGACTTCTCTTCCGAGGGGTGCAAATTCAAAATATGTGTTCGGAGTGTCATGTGGGTTGCTCGTCATGTCAAAATGTGTGTTTGTTGCGTCATGTTAACAATGTGCATCATGCGTCTTGCCAAAATACATGCCTGCTGCACACGTGCCAAAAGGATTTATGATCAGGGTTCCCACACCTTAGTTAACTTAAAATTCAAGTGCTTTCAAGGACTTTCCAGATCCAATAACCTCAAATTCAAGGACTAAATGTGGGGACACATTCAAGTGAGAGCAAGGTTACATTGAGTTACCTTTTAAGATACATTGTTACAGTTCTCTATCGAGGGAACTCGTGCTGCGTCACTGCGGTGACACTTTGGAGACGCCTCCGGGGGTAAGTGCGTCTGAATGTGTATATCAAATTCAACTAATGGTGAGGCTTAATGACAAAGACAGGGTGACGTGGGAGCCAGGAAGTATATCGCTATCTGAAATATTGCCAAAGACAGCGTTACGGGAACACAGGAAGTATGGCAAGCGAGACGCAGCGTCTCGTTCCCTTCTCAGGGAACAGCAGTTACATACGTAACCGAGAAGTTTTCATGTGTCAAACACAACTATGCAAAAATGCATTTTGGGATGAATCAACATTCGCATACAGAAAATTTAAGCATTTAAAGCGAACAGTTTAGCACGTGTGCTTAAAAAGTCTACAATTTTATGATATTATCCTACACTACACAGGGAATAATATGGATTTTTTCCAGAAAACTTCTTGCATAAAATAGATTCAAGCACATTCAATGACCTATCTGTATGTACATTTTCAAAAACGTCCCAGGGCCTTGAATTATTTCCCCCAGATTCACAAACTTTCAATGATTTCAAGGACCCGTGGGAACCCTGTATCATAAAAGAGACGCTCACGTTGACGAAATAAACTTACTTAACACTCTGATTACACAAAGATTAAGCCAATATCTGGCAAACGCAAGCATCTCTTTTATCATAAACCCCTCTATGCGTCTGTAGCAGCTTCGTATTTTGACATCATGCGTGATGCACGTAAGTTTATGACGCACCGAACACATATTTTGATGAGCCACACACACGATGGCTAACATACATGTTGTGACGAGCTTTGCAAGTCACAGGGCACCACTGCATTTTTGTTTATTTACATTTTGTTTAATAACTTGTTTTACTGTGCCATTACTTCATTTGCACAACAACTGCGTTATGTTATCAAATGAGTGTAATTTAAAGTCAGACAGTATATAAACAATGAAAATGGCATAAGCAACAGTCACGATTGATTTTAATGTTGAATGCTGCAGCAGTTGTGCTGTAATGTACATGTTATTTGTCTTTAACTTTATTTTAATCGCAACAAATAAAACTTAAAAAATATGTTTATATACAAAAATTAGTAGTGGAATATGATTTTAGGAAAATTTTACCTCATTTGAGCATATGATTCCGCACACACGTGAACTTTGGCGTTGTAGGCTACTAGATGAATTTAGACATTTACTAATATAAAGTTGAGACTGTCACATTTCAACCCATACAATTTCTACTCATTACTATACAATTTATTTCTGCACATTACCGTACTGGGGTTGGAAATGTTGTGAGCGTTTCTGGCGACGTTTAAATTCTTCAGATAGCAAAATGCAGCAGCAAGGAAGGAGCCCGCGAGTCCACGCTCATGTGCTGATGACGTCTGCGACTGCACTGTTGCGTCTGCAGCGCCTGACTAAAATAACGTTATAACACGATCAAAACCCTATTAAAACGGCGAAAATCTCTGAAAAGTGAAAAGGATGCAGTACAGAATTGATAATATTGTGAATAATAAACAGATAAAAAGACAATGAAAGACAATTCTTTGATTTGGAAGTTCGTCTTCCAGTGTGTCATTATTTACTTTTTATTGCATGAAAGAAGCATCAATCATTTTAAAATAAAACATCTTGCCAAATGTCTAATAAAAATGTATTGCTTCGGAACAACATGAGGATGAGTAGAAATGATTACTGAATTGTCATATTCACTTTATGTGCCAACTACAATTTCTTTGTGTGCCCTGTGGCCATAAGAAAATGTCATTTTATTTGATTTATTAACAGGAAAAAACATTACACGTCTCCCCAGTTTGACGTTTGCAGAATCAAAAATGCTTGCTTGTGGTAATCGACAGCATTCCTCACATATAGTTTATGAAGTTCATTTAATCAGTCTGTGTGCCCTGGAAATCAAACCTATGATTTTGCCATTGCTAGCACCACACTTTACCAATTAGCATTTATATTTATACATTTGACAGCTATGTTATCCAAAGCAACATATTTTATCAGTAGCCTGTGTGTTCGCTGGGAATTGAACCCACAACCTTTTACAGTACGTTGCTAACGCAATGCTCTAGCACTTAATCCACAGGAACACTTTTACTGTTTCCTTTAAAAGCCAGCCAATCAACGTGGACACTCGGGTTAAAGAGTTTATTCTTGTGGAGATCAACAGACCTGAATTTCCAGATAACATACGAAGAGCCGCTCTCCTGCTGGTCTCGATCTTCCTTCTCCCGCTCAAAGCTGTTTGTTTTGGACTCCAGGATTCATGCACTACGATTGTTTCGCTTGTACCGAAGATAATTCAGTTTTTCTTTCCTCTTCATATGAGAGATCCCTCGGGACCGACTTCAGAAGAAAGGCCAGTAGATTTAGATAACGTACAAGCAGAGCGTTTGTTTTACTCACCCTTGAATCAAAGTTTCCTTTGTGTGTGAGACCGGATCTGTTTCCCAGGCCTACAGACTCAAAAGGGTCCAATGAGTTCAAAACAACAAAGCGGTCCAAGAGCTGTAACAGAATTGCATGTCCAAGACATCCACAGTCCGGGCCAACAGCCTGAGCAAACAGATCACAGGACCAATGAAAGTGAGTTCAACTTTTCTAAAAACAAAGGAGGCTGAAATAAAGCTGTCTATACTGAAAGCCTGCAAATGACCCTGGGTTTACAGCATACAGTACGCAGTATATAACATTAAAGATTTCAGATATTTCTGTAACTCAACTGATAGAGAATTGCATTAGCAGCGCAAAAGGTCATGGGTTCGATTTCCAGGGAACACACATACTGATAAAATGGATCAAGAAAAAATACCTTGTTTATATATTTTTACATGTATGCATTTGGCAGATGCTTTCATCTAAAGTGACTTACAGTGCATTACACTTTATCAATATGTGCATTCCTTGGGTTTGAACCCATGACCTTTTGCTCTCCTAATGCAATGCTCTACCACTGAGTTATACAAGAGCATTGGATAAAAGCGTCTGCCAAATGCATAAATGTAACACTTTACAATAATATTAAACCCATTAACATTCGTTAAAGCAGTGGTTCCCAAACTTGGGGGTCACAAGATGGTGCTACTGTAGGTTGGCCCCAGTTTTATGTCACTTTATAATAAAATCTGTGTGAACAAACAGTAGACAAATATAGCTACAAACAATCAGCACTACATTGTATCATTTTATATGTTTTGTTTAATTCAAATTTTAAGTTTAATGCCATGACTTTTATTTTGGGGGGCGGCTAAGGGATGCACCCTACACAAAGGGGGGTGGGGGGTGCACAATCTGAAAAGTTTGCAGGGTTCCCACACCTTAGTTAACTTTAAATTCAAGGACCTTTCGAGGACTTTCCAGGTCCAATAAATTCAAGGACTAAATGTGGGGACACATTTCAAATGAGAGCAAGGTTACATCGTGTTACCTTTTAAGATACGTTGTTACAGTTCCCTTTTGAGGGAACTCGCGCTGCGTCACTGGGGTGACACTTTGGGGACGCCTCCAGGGGTAAGTGCGTCTGAATGTGTATATCAAATTCAACCAATGGTGAGGCTTAATGGCAAAGACAGGGTGACGCGGGAGCCAGGAAGTATATTGCTATCTGAAATATTGCCAAAGATGACGTTACAGGGACGCAGGAAGTATGGCAAGGGAGACGAAGTGTCTCGTTCCCTTCTCAGTAAACAACAGTTACATACGTAACCAGAGACGTTTTCATGTGTCAAACACAACTATGCAAAAAAGCATTTTGGTATCAACATTTGTATACAGAAGATATAAGCATTTAAAGTGAACAGTTTAGCACAAGTGCTTAAAAAGTCTAAAATTTTTATGATATTATCCTACACTACACAGGGAATAATATGGATTTTTTTCCCCAGAAAACTTCTTGCATAAAATAGATTCAAGCACTTTCAATGACGTGTATCTATGTATGTATATTTTCAAAAACTTCAGAGGGCCTTAATTTTTTCCCCCAGATTCACAAACTTTCAAGGATTTCAAGGACCTGTGGGAACCTTGAGTTTGAGAACGACTGGGTTAAAGCATTAGCTAACATTAACTAAAAATAAACAGTACATGTTTACAGCTTTAATTAATCTCTGTTTATGTTTGTTAATATCAATGTAATTGTTCATTGTTTGTTCATTAGTTCATTGTGCATAAGAGATACAACTTCTGATACAAAAATGTTGAATATCAAATTAATGATTCAATATTGGTCATTGTTAGTTCATGTTAAGTATTGTGGTCAACTAATGTTAACAAATAAACCTTATTATATAGCATTACCAGTGTTTCAAGCAGTAAATTGCTTTATTGTTGTCAAATGAACTCTCTACTTAAACCACTAATCTTGAAATTAAATCTGATTCATTTCTTTTTTTTTCATTTTAGCAGTCAGAAAACTTAAAAGATTGAAGGAGTTATTAAACATTACAGTTTATATACCGCCGTTTCATTCATCACACTGAAAAAAAAAGGTCAGGTGGAGCACATTGCATTGTTCTCCGTCTGAGACAGCTTTACAAAAACTGCGAATCTGTAAATAACTCCTTAAAGCACCAAATGTCAGACTCCTTGGATGTCACATTATTGAGGATCTGTGTCATCAAAGTATCTTTTAATTCTTGTTTTTTGGGATGTTCAGAAAGCAGCAGCCAACATTGATCCTATATCTTTGACATCTTTTCAAATCCATCTTGCCATCAGCCCACGTCAAGTCACAGTAAGTCATACTGAAGGCAGTAATTGAGTATATATTGGCTGATTCTCACTGTCTCCTTTCAAAGACTCTGACTTGTTTAAAACATATTGTTGCAGGGGCGTTTCGAGATAACAGTCGGCTAAAGCTCTCTGCTTTGTTCTCCGATCCCGAGGTTAACGATTTTCCATCGTGGGAGGCGGGGGAGAGGAGCGGACTCTGAATTAGGATTCAGCTCCCATCCTCAGTGCCGAGCGGCTGTCTGCTGCCTACCCAGCAACCCCAGCGCTTTGTGACAAGGAGATGGATGATATCTGCAGCCTGGCCGGTCGCTCTACGGGAGGAGAGAGGGACGCGCGCGCGCGCACACACACACACGTCTGCAAGCAGACTGGGTCGCGCGCACGCTTCCCGAAGTCAGGGAGGATGTGCACGCACACACTCACACATGTAACTAATGCTGTGATATTGCGACTATGAGCTTTACGGTGGTGGTAACACCGAAGCAGAAGTACATCCACAGTCCATTGTGATTGTCTGCTTAATTTGAATGAATGAATTTATGGTAACAATTTCCATATAAATCACACATAACATAACATGTGAAAAGTCATTTAGTTTTAATTTACTATTACATGCAAAGAACATTAAGTGTAAATATAACCTTGATATCTTGAATATTGACTGAGTAAAGATTGAAATCATTGATTAAAATCAAACTTTGATGCTCCTAATCTCATCATTATATTATGAGACTTTAACCTAAATTTCACAGGCAGGTTCACAAATGATAACATTTTAAGTTTGGGGTGAACTACTGTACCTTTCAACGTTTTTACCTGTTTGGTTAAAGCCTTTGATCCTAAATGTACAAACATAAATATACAAAGATACTGCAAAGTGTTAAAAAGATAATTTATTAAGATCTGCATTCACAACAACATTTTAAAATACACAGTTGTGCTTGTATACATGTAGGTGGGTTTGTGTGTAAATGTATGCTTTTATGTCTGTGTTTAAGCACTGCTGTGCAGGACAGCGTCTGAAAGCAGAAGGTCGTGGGGTCCGTCTCTGTTCCCCGCCTCTTTTAATGCAGGACTGTGTTTGTGTGTCAAACTCACCTGCTGGAACCGCCGCAGCACATTTCCACACAAACACACATACACGCGCCGCTTCATTTCTGCAGTATACGCTGTAGGAGAACATTAAGGGTTTGAGATATCACCGCCATTACGTCTGAGCACACAAGCCAAAACATATTTCACCTTGTTAACAACACACACACACCGAACATTGTGCTTTTTACATTTAATAAATTAATATGCGGTGTGTGCATATATTTAAAGCATTAAAAATGTTTAATAGTTACTGGGATACAAAATGAGCAAGCAATAGCATGACTTACCCACATGCTGAAAACAGTACCTCATCTGCTCTCTACACCTAAAAGAGGGAAAATTACAGCAATTAAAACCATTAATTATAGCAATTAGACAAAAATAACACCTTAGAGATTATCACAGACGTTACTCTGCAATAAATTTATTTTTTGCAAAGGATAGAGTGATAGACCGCAAAAACAGATAGTGGCTTCATTCTAGGATGACAGACAG
>NC_073348.2:34175000-34210000 GCF_027580225.2 Misgurnus anguillicaudatus
AGCGAGCGGTGGATTCTGCAGCGAGAGCCCACCCCCCTCACGTCTCACCCTCCCTCTCTTCATCTCGGCTTTGCTTCCCCTCTGCACTGATCAATCCCTCACTTTCTCAGAAGGCTCGAAAAAACGCAGCCAGCCAGCAGGCAGAAATGGCGTCGCTCTTTCTACAGCCGCACGACAAGCTGTCTGTCACAATATTGTGACAACGTTTCCACAACTGTTTCGAGAGACCTTTCCATCCCCCACGATGCATTCGACCGCCACAGTGAAGCGATCCGTCGATTTATGTGAAATTATTAAACAAGCGGTACGGTACTATTATTTATCGTATCATGCAGTTTAAAACAAAAAAACGACAAGTATTTAAAAAATAAATAAAAATGCAACAATTCAACACACAAAAAATGGCAGTTTAAACCAAGGACTAAACAAAAAAAAAAAAACAATAACAACTTAGAAATCAACGACAAATATGCCCAACATCGAGTCCAAGTGCAATATATATATAAAAAAAAAAATGACGCAAAGCTAAAATAAATGAATGCGACTTTAAACGAAAATACAAAACCCAGACAACGCTTATGCGTGACACCCAGACGCATTTTTATCTGTCTGGCAGTGGCCCTGAATGACCTACGACCTCTCTCCACGCATTGGGGGTTGTGTGAGAGTCGTGACCCCATAGTTGAGGGGTCGAGGGCGCCGGCTGCCCACCACATACACCACTGATCAAGAGCTTAGCGTAAAAACACATGTCTGATCTACTGCAATGCAGAGCTACGTACACGCGCGTAGACGCAGACGAAATGCGAATGCACAAGAATTAGATTTTTGGCTTTTAAACTCGCACCATCCTGGCCAGTCGTAACAGGGTTTTTTTTATATGAGTGGACAGCGTACAGGTTCAAGTCTGATAGACGGTGTGTTTGTGTCGGGCGGGGGGGTTGGCTGCAGGGACTAAATGGGAAAGATGGTGATCAATCAACGCACACACATACACACAGTGCCAGACAGCGACACAAGCAAAGGCGCACAACAAATGATAAACTGAAGCTTAAGGTGCTACACAACACATACGCCGTAAGCCCTTAGATCCATTCACATATCGGTTTTCTGTTATTCTGTAATTTAAATTTAGTGAAACAATATTTTTATATACAATGCCCCCCCCCCAAAAAAAACTGAGAAGTTCCAGTAGCTCAATTGGTAGAAAATAGCATCCACAATGCAAAGTTCATGGGTTCGAACCCGCATAATATATCAGTATCAGTACAGACTGATTGTTCTTCAAGTCGCTTTCGATAAAAGCCAAATGTGACCCTGGACAGCAAAACCACTACAGAATAGTCATACTGGGTTCCTCTTCCTGTTTATCTGAATTCAGAACAGTTCAAAAGGTTCAGTTCTGCGCAACATTAACATTCAGAAACAATCACGAGAAGAACCTAAGAGACCCAAGCACACACACAGTTCAAAAGTCTGCTAAACACTGCTGGCCTTAACCAACATAACATCTCGTCTGACTGGCCGGCGGCCCATCGAACAGGCTCCGCCTCTCCCGATCGAACTCATTGATTCTTCCTTCAGGGTCATAGGTCAAATGCATATCGACGGAAAAAAGTGTCATCAGCACCATTCAGCTCTGACTCCAGACAAATCAATATCACCTCTGTCTGCCACGCTTAGATTACTCTTATTCATCTGTCATAAATCTCATCACCTCATCACCACGGTAACGTTTGGCGGCTCCTGATGCAGCTGTGGTCTGGGAGCAGGAGGTCAGGTTCATCTGTGCTCTGCTGTTCTGTACAGAGGTCATCATGGCGCTTATAATCAGAAACAAACCAGCAGGGGTTTGGTGACACACAGCAGTATTGGAGAACAAAAAAGAAAGTACTTTTGGTTTCATACATAAATATCACTGGTCTGGTCATATATTTCATTGGAATAAATATTTGCTATATATTCGCTAAAAATTTGTCATAATGTAAACCAAATTAAATCCCTACATTATTTTCTACAAAAGTGTAACGTTATTTCTATGTTATTTCCACTAAATAATATTTCCTAAATGGGTACAATAAAAAGTTGTACGACATGTACGAAAAGTGACGAAATTATTTACGTACACATTAATTAATTCAGCTACGTGTTGTGTGCTTGTACAAAATGTACGAAAAGTGGAAAAAATTATTTACGTACACATTAATTCAGCTATGTGTTGTGTGCTTGTACAAAATATACGAAAAGTGGCAAAATTATTTACATACACATTAATTCAGCTACGTGTTGTGTGCTTGTAGAAAATATACGAAAAGTGGCAAAATTATTTACGTACACTAGGGGTGTAACGATTAACCGTGCAAATGCGCGTTTTCTCAATGAATGAATTTGAATGAATTACGTTGAAATCCAGGCACATCCGAACGCCACTGCGGGCGCTCCTGTGCAGAAACTCCCTTGTGCCACAGAAGAAGTAGCATTACGAATGCTATTCCAGGAAATGTCTGCAGGAATATTTATATCACTGTTCTTCAAATTGTTTCAGGTATTTTTATGATAATAAAGAATATTTTAAATGATTTTGTTTAAGGAGTGTTGCTTTTTTAAATGCACGTTATAAACGACTCCGACTTATAATGATTTTAGATTGATAAGCACTTCCTACTAACCAAATGCCGTAGTACACGCACAAGCTGTGCATGAAACAAAGAATCGCAGCCTTGCGATTCAGAATCGATTTCAGACAGGCATTTTTAATGAGACACACGGTTGAATCGTTACACCCCTAACGTACACATTAATTCAGCTACGTGTTGTGTGCTTGTACAAAATATACGAAAAGTGGCAAAATTATTTACGTACACATTAATTCAGCTACGTGTTGTGTGCTTGTATAAAATATACGAAATCTTTTATATATCATCTTTTCATATATCATCAAAGTGTAAACTGAAATGTCGAATGAACCAAGAGAATGTTGAGTAAGGGGCCAGTCACACCAAAAGCGCTTTAAACGCTTGCAAACGCAAGGCGCGACGCACTGCCTTTTTTAAAAAAGAGCAGTGCGACGCGGCTTTTCGTATTGCTAAGCAACCACCGAGTCAGCTGTCTTGTCAATCAAATTTGAAGCGTGAACGCTCTTTTGCTGTTAACTGTCATATTAGCAGAAACTTTAAAAAGAGGGTGCTTGCTCTGACCTTGTTTGAGGATGAGAGGTGCACAAACACGAAGGAGAGAGTGAGCGAGTGGAGTCCGGTTCTTCAAAGCAACTGTAAACTTCCCTCACCACAACGTAAGGCCCACCTCTCCCCTGATTCGATTGGACAATGGAAGATGTGAATGACGTCAGGCGCTTCTCCGCTCTCAGCGCTCCTTCAAAAACTCGTGCGCGGCAGGCGGCAAAAAAACGCGCGGGGCTCGGCGCACATAAACAGCGCGTAAACGCGCCCTGCCCATAGAATATCATTCAAAAAAGGCGCCTGCAACTGCCATAAACGCTTTTGTTGTGACTGCACCCTAAGACATTTAAAGCGGAGCAAAATAGAGGCAACAAGCAAAATCTAGGTGTATTGTTTAGGTTTGAAAACTACGCTCATGATCTTTCCCATATAAAAACACGTTTATAGTGTTTACACAACTTTACACATTTTCATCTTATTAAAAAACATTAGGTGTAGGATTTCACATGCAAATGCACACAATGTTCACCAGCCTATTTATAGATTTAATAAAAACTTAAAAGCGCCGATTCAGCACCTGAATTAACCGAGAAAACCCTTTAGGATGTTCTTCACCTTTCTGTGGGCCCACGCCTTACTGAAACAAAAGCCACGAAATTTCTCTCCATTAGATACTCGCTTATTTGTTCAGCCATCATATAAATTTAAGCACAGCTGTAAGCGACTTGTCGCCGCCAGCTGGATTCGCTTTTGCTGAACCAGCAGGATTTCAAACCGGGTTTGCTCCGCTACATCTGGAAGAGTCATCTGAGAGCGGAGGTGAAGACGGAACGATCTCTCCTAAAATACATGCAGTCCGACTCTCTCTGTCAGTTTAAACAGGAAGCTCGGGAAAACCAAAGGTAGGGGTTTTCCACTGAGCTCAACTTACCGCTCTTATAAAGTTAAAAGAGTAGTTCATTTTGGTGTTTTCCACAAAACAGCAGTTTAAAGTGATGGCCATCTCCAAACGAAAAAACGTATGCACGATACAGAATTCCAAGTCCTTTGAGGAACAAACTACTTTTTTAAGTCTTTTTACTGATAAAATTTCCCGTTATTAAAGGATTATTCCACTTTCATAAAAAACAATTCCTGATAATTTACTCACACCCATGTCATTCAAGATGTTTATGTCTTTCTTACTTCAATCAAAAAGAATTTCGGGGCCCCCCTCCCAGAACATTTTATATGTCTCCATATATAAAAACACCTGATTCAGTTTATCAGCTCGTTAGTGTGCTAATTAAGGAGCCTGATGAGTGGATTGAGGTGTTTCATATAAGGAGACATCTAAAACATTCTGGGAGGGGGGGCCCGAGGACTGGAATTGGGAACCACTGGTTTAAAGGTTTCAACGCAGCTTCAAATGGCTCTAATCCAGGGGTCACCAATCCTGGTCCTGGAGGGCCGGTGTCTCTGCAGAGTTTAGCTCCAACCTGAATCAAACACACCTGAAGTAGCTAATTAAGGTGCTTCAGGTGTGTTTGATTAGGGTTGGAGCTAAACTTTGCAGAGACACCGACCCTCCATGACCAGGATTGGTGACCACAGCTCTAAACGATCCCAGGCATAAGGGTCTTATCTAGCAAAACAATTGTCATTTTCAAAAATACAATATATGTACTTAAATAAGTACTTTTAAACCCAAACTTCTCGTCTTGCATTAGCCCTGGGATGCGCGTCCACGACCTTACGTATTACGTAATTACATCGAAAGGTCCCACATGACGTTTGCAAAACTACCGCTCCAGTGTTGACAAGTGTGTAGAAGGAGTATTGCTCAGAAGTTGTTGAATTTAAGATGACACTAATAAATGTCTTTGTATAAGTTTATTGTTTACAGTGGTTGTTTATAATCCAACGTTGATCTGACGTCCAAATCCAACATTGATCTGACATCCAAATCCAACGTTGATCTGACATCAAAATTCAACATTGATCCAACGTCAAATTTCAACATTTATCCGACGTCAAGATCCAATGTTGATCCAACGTCAAATTCCAATGTTGATCCGACGTCAAAATCCAACGTTGATCCGATGTCAAAATCCAACGTTGATCTGAAGTCAAATTCCAACGTTGATCTGATGTCAAGATCCAACGTTGATCTGATGTCAAGATCCAACGTTGATCTGAAGTCAAATTCCAACGTTGATCCAAAGTCAAATTCCATGTTGATCCGACGTCAAAATCCAACGTTGATCCGACGTCAAGATCCAATGTTGATCCGACGTCAAAATCCAACGTTGATCCGACGTCAAAATCCAACGTTGATCCGATGTCAAAATCCAACGTTGCTCAGACGTCATATTCCAACGTTGATCTGATGTCAAGATCCAACGTTGATCTGAAGTCAAAATCCAACGTTGATCCAATGTCAAAATCCAACGTTGATCCGACGTCAAGATCCAACGTTGATCAGACGTCAATATCCAACGTTGATCCGACGTCAATATCCAATGTTGATCCGACGTCAATATCCAACATTGATCTGACGTCACCAACGTTGATCCAACCTCAAGATCCAATGTTGATCCGACGTCAATATCCAACGTTGATCTGACGTCAAATTCCAATGTTGATCCGACGTCAAGATCCAACGTTGATCCGACGTCAAATTCCAACGTTGATCCGACGTCAACGTATACATTCGTATACGTCATGCGTGATCTTTCGACGTGATTACTTTTATGCTATTTTTTTAAACACACCTAATAAGCCATAAACTCCATCGCACATACCTACGAGTTTTTCGTTCTAATGATGCAAGCGTACTCGGGTACGGTTTATAAAGGGTATTGTAAGTGCAGACGATTGGGAACAATCGTTTAGTTTAGTACGGTTAAGTATGATATGAGGCTTGAAATAGGTGAGAGTAAATTATCTCATAATTGTTAATTTTGGGTGAACTATTTAGGGGTGCACCGATATATTGGATGATGATGCTTGATATGCTTCTCAATGAATTACGGTGAAATGGCGCTACATCCAAAAGCCAGAGGGCGCTCTCGTGCAGAAACTCAACATGCACTGTAGACAAAGAACCATACACACGCAGCTATGACACGCAGCTCCGGGAAATGGCTTAAGGATATATTTATATTGCTGTTCTTCAAACCTTTTCAGGTATTTTCATGATAGTAAAGAATCTGTATAATGATTATGTTTGACGCGTGTTGCTTTTTCAAATGCATATTATAAATGAGTCAAACTAACAGTGATTTCAAATCGATAAGGACTTACTGATCAAAAGCCGTAGTACATTAAATAGCTATGAATAATATCGGCTGTGCGATTCAGAATAGTTGACAGCATTTATCGGTGCACTTCTACTATGAATTTAACACAAGGACTGAATGTCAGAGCCTCCTTAACAGGTTCGATTACTGTTTTTCTATAAATGAAATCCCAGGAAAGCCCCTGCAGAATTTAGAAGTCAGCCGCATATAGGTTTGGATGACAGAGTAAGACAGCTGACTCCACAGTAAAGGCTACTGAAGTGGATTTAAGCCGCGGGTAGAGGTGTCTCGCGTCTTTTCAAGCCACGGAGGCCCCGCGCTAAGCTCGTTCCAAGCCTGCCATCATGTGAGAGAGGAATCAATGACTCGGACTCTCATGTCTGCCTATTGAATCCTCGTTTATTTCACTGCTCATTTGTCTGTGCTTAATTGATAGCAGTTAAGTCCCTTTCACATTGTTGGCTGTGTTGCTGTGGGGCCCTATGTGTGCTTTTGGGGGCTTTCAGGCAAGACGAAAATACTGCACTAGAGCTGGGCTTCACAGACTGCAGGCATGGACTCCAGAGTGACTGAAAAACAAAACGCCGGGCAGACATACAAGGCTGTAACTGTGTGGCTTCAACACTCCACTGACAAATGGGAACAAACGCTTATTAAACTACATTTTGGAAGCAGAATTATGAAGTTAAGCAGTGCATAAACAAATCTTTTGAACTGGTAAGAATGCAAACTGATGCCAGAAACTACATTTTTGCACTTATCGTGGGAACTTTCTTAAACATGCAAATTTCACAGACACACTAGACTTATATTTATTATTTTGGCAGATCGTTTCATCCAACCGACAGCTACGCCAAGAGGGGTTGTGTTCCATTTCAGTAGGCCAAGGCAGTGTTGTAGTCGAATAAAACTTAAGCAGGGCTCAATGCAAATAATTTTTTATACTGGCCCAGTCAGTCCAGTGGTTCAGGTTTTCACTTGCCCTGCCAAAATGTTCACTAGCCCCAATAAAAAATGTCATATTTAAAAATAGTAATTCAAAAGTCAAATATTATTGTATAAATATACATTTTATTTGTCATTTATTAAGACAATTGTCCATTTTAAATGTAAACTTTATTTCTTAAACTTCACAACTTTTTCAATCAAAAAGACTCGCAACTTGTATGCTTAACCTGGAAACTGATGGCAAACTGCAAAACATTGATTCATTTATTTCGTTGTGTTTTACCCAAGTAAATGTCTGCTTCCAAGATGTAAAAAAATTATGTTTTCGTTTGGCCTTGTGATTAGAGGTCACCGCCGCCTTAACAACTTTTTGTTCTACTAGCTGTCCACAACAACCAATAAGGTAAAAGAAACCTCGTGACTTTTCAATTTTCTTAAAAAAAAAAACCAGATAATTTACTCACCACCATGTCATCCAAAATGTTGATGTCTTTCTTTTTTCAGTCGAGAAGAAATTATGTTTTTTGAGGAAAACATTCCAGGATTTTTCTCATTTGAATGGACTTTAATGGACCCCAAAACTTAACAGTTTCAATGCAGTTTAAACGAGGCATAAGGGTCTTATCTAGCGAAACGATTGTCATTTTTGGCAAGAAAAATAAAAAATATGCACTTTTAAACCCCAGTTTCTCGTCTTCCTCCGGTCCTGTGACGCGCCAGCGTGACCTCACGTAATACATCATCACGTCAAGAGGTCACGTATGTGGATGCGAGGATGCGAAACTACGCCCAGTGTTTACAAGTGTGGAGAAAGAGGACCGTTTCAACGTTGTTGTATGTGGAATGATACTAATTAATGTCTTTGTGTCAGTTTATTATTTAAAATTGTCCGCAAATGTGTGTTTCATATATGTAACAAGTGACCTTTCGACCTCATTACGAAACTATGTGAGGTCGCGCCTGCCCGTCACACAGCCGAAGGAAGACAAGAAGTTGTGGTTTAAAAGTGCATATTTTTTATTTTTATTGTCAAAAATGACAATCATTTCGCTAGATAAGACCCTTATGCCTCGTTTGAAATCGTTTAGAGTCTTTTGAAACTGCAATTTTAAACTGCATTAAAACTGTTAAGTGTTGGGTTCCATTAAAGTCCATTAAAATGAAAAAAAAACCTGGAATGTTTTCCTCAAAAAACACAATTTCTTGTCGACTGGACAAAGAAAGACATCAACATTTTGGCCCGATCAGGCAAGTGACAATACTTTTTACTGGCCCAAGTGTCTCTCACACTGGCCCCGGCCCACCGGGCAGTCCTTTATGTTGAGCCCTGCTTAAGTCTAAGTCAAGACCAGAGATCAAGTGTCAAGACTTTCTAGGACTCAATGTGGACTTAATCTTGACTCAGACTCAACAATCGATCTTTGGTCTTGGTCTTGACTCGGACTCGACTACAACACTGGGCCAAGGTCCAGTACATCTGGACTATCATTCATGGCTCCTTTCGAAAACACATACTCGCATTCAACTTTTACTATTGCTGCAGTACACAGTATACGGTTTATAGTAATATGGAGCACAGAATATATGGATGATCTACTAGATTTGCAATGCACTTGACTTTCATTTCCAGTTGTGAACTGGAAATAATATGAACCTTACTTCATTCAATTCAAAATAACAAGAGCGGTCATGCGGCAAACAAAAAGGCTATGTGGTCTGTTTCGCTTACAAAAGAAAGAAATCATCTGATCGAGCGCATACAGAAGGAAAATCTAAATATCATCGCATTAAAGTACTTTTGCTTACAAATATGCAAAATTCTGTTTCATTGCTGGTAATAAATATTTATAGCCAGTAAATCTCTTCAATGCACCCAACACTGGCATGCATACTAAAACTAATAGTCGTCTCTCCAATGGTCTCTCTCTCTCTCTATGTATATAAATAACATACAATGTACAAGCAATAAAATAGTGTCTTTGCATCAAAAGCAATAACCAAGAGGGCCAAGGTGTCAAAATAATGGACAAAAGCGCTTAATCCCACCCGAGTTGTGGTCCATGTTCTGATCCCCTATCTCTCACCCCAGATAATTTCTTATTTTCTAATAATAAACCCATCTAATAAACATATAAAAGGTCACAATATAACTTAATATAATAATTATAATTTGTGTTGGTATAAAATAAAGAGCTTTACTTTAAAAACCAATGCTATCAAAAGCACTGCATAACCAACGTCTCAAGGGGAAAATAGGCAAGACGATATGACATCACGACTGCACAGTCAGCTGATTCTGTTTAGTTGAAATAGGCTCACGGTTTTATTACATGAAGGTGGATTTTATTACTAAATTATGTCTATGAGTAAATGACAATAAAACTAAAAACCTGATCTAGCAAGCAGAGTTACTCTGAATCTTTGTAAAATTAATAAAGTCCCAGATCTGTCATGCAGTAATTTACACACACATAAACACACATCTTGCATTACAGTTAGCACACATGCTCCAACCCATATATTTATCCCTATTAAGGGATCTAAGAGACACTGGTCCATGTGCATGGGCCATTTTAAAGCTTTGCTCTTTGTGGAGAAAAAGAGTCTTGCTTGATGAAATAAGTGTACTCCAAGGAAAGCTAGAAGGTTGTACAGTTAACTCCCATGGTGTCATTCGAAACCATACAACCTACTACCTCATCCTGGATGCACACGTCCATACTGATGCTCCTCTGGACCTTCGCAAGCCAAAAATAACATCCTCTGCACATTCAGGGGAGCAACGATTCTAATTTTCGCATGATATATACGACACTCCACCAGAGTCCCTATGGATGATATAGTGCACTGCTTTTCAAACTGCGAAAGAGGTCCGTGAGTTCACAAAAACTCTATTTATAAATCAATAAAAAGCACTCATTTAGGTTCATTAGCTAAAATTAGCCTAGTTAATCTAGTTTTACTGCTTACACATAAAAGATGCAGGGCTCAGTGTCAAACTGAAAGTTCAAACAGGACGTTGAGTTCACCACAGCGACAGAAACCCACAGAATCGAGCTTGGGTTGCCGATTACGCCACAAGATCGGATCTACGGGTTTATGACAAGTGGTCAAAAACTTCATATGAAACTGAATCCCAGGTCATACTCATGTCTCGTGGATGAGCCATTGCAAATCAGATAAACCACAGTAATACTCCACTACATGAACACGACGGCGTAAAGGTAGAAGAGATAAAAAAAATCGAATCATCTTCGACTGACCTGATCGAATTTCAGCGATGGTTTAATCCACGTCTGCTGCTGTCGTTCATGCTGTGAAGAGAAATCACAAGATTAGAAAATACTCAACGCTTATACTAATACTAATACAATTAATACTTAAAGGGACACTACACTTTAAAAAAAAAAAATGTGCTCATTTTCCAGCTCCAATAGAGTTAAACATTTTATTTTTACTGTTTCGGAATCCATTCAGTTGATCTCCGGGTCTGGCGGTACCACTTTTAGCATAGCTTTGATTTGATTAAACCATTAGCATCGCGCTCAAAAATAACCAAAGAGTTTCGATTTTTTTCCTATTTTAAACTTGATTCTTCTGTAGTTACATCGTGTACTATGACCAACAGAAAATTAAAAGTCGCGATTTGCTAGGCAGATATGGCTAGGAACTATACTCTTATTGTGGCGTAATAATCAAGGACTTTGCTGCTGTAACATGGCTGAAGGAGGCGCAAATAGTCCTCTGCTATTGAAAGTTACCAAGAGGACTACTTTTGGGTGCTGCATAATATCATTGCGCCTGCTGCATAGGGTTGCCGCGGTGACGTAATTTTCCCACCGGTTAATCGGCGCGTCACAAACCGTGGGAGGGGCTTATAAATGCGCATGCAGACGTGCACATTTTACTTTCACTTTTGAATTACGGTGTCGCGGTGGGCAAGTGATATAACCGGTGAGAGGCTGAAGCACCGGTTATCACCGTTTCACCGACTATCGCGGCAAGCCTACTGCTGCAGCCATGGTACAGCAGCCAATTTCTTGCAAAAAAAATCGCAACTTTTAATTTTCCGTCGGTCTTAGTACACGATGTAACAACAGGAGTCAAGTTTAAAATAGGAAAAATATTGAAACTCTTTGGTAATTTTCTAATGGTCTAATCAGATTCAATGGATTATGCTAAGCTATGCTAAAAATGGTACCGCCAGACCCGGAGATCAACTGAATGGATTCCAAAACGGTAAAAATCAAATGTTTAACTCTAGGAGAGCTGGAAAATGAGCCTATTTTTAAAAAAAGTGGATTGTCCCATTAACATAGTATTATGCAGACAACGAATGTAAATGCGTTATTAAAAGTTAACATGAAAGATGTTTACAAAGTTCAATACTGTAATATGCATTTCAAATGAAACAGTATATTTATAATGAAAAACAGTCCCTATATAAACGGTTTCAGCAGTAACAACATAAACAAGCGGCTGTCGCGGTCCGCACGTAACTTTCGGTAAACTCCGCTAATAATAAATAACACCAAAATACTTTAAACGTAGTTTATTCATATAACAAGCAAAACAACAACACATAGATTACCTAGGAAACCAAAACATTTGTTATTTTCGACGAGGCATTTGTTCAAGAGATCAGTTTAGCAACTAGTCAGACCATTAAAAAAAGAAACCGGAAGTAAGGTTCGGATCCAGACGTGTATCACGTGCGTCCGATGAAACCGCCTATAAGGGCGATTTTCCGGACAGGGTTTAGATGAATTCAGGACTAGGCCTTAGTTATATTGTGACATGTAAGTAGTTTTTACAAATATACCTTACAAAAAACAATACTGGTGTTCATCTTGAGACAAAACAACGGCACTGGTATATTATTAGATTTGTCAGTGCAAGCTAAATCCAGTTAAGACAGCACAAACAAGCATTTTAGTCTTGGACTAGACTTCTGCCCTGTACTGGAAACCGCCCCATTGTAAATATAAGTGGTTGGAAAGGATTCAAAAGGCAAATAAGTCAATTTCAAATTCATTAAACTTCCCAGTTTAGATTTTGACATTGAGGCAACTTACTTCCAATCTAAGTGACAAAAACATTTTTACTATTATGTACATAGCCCAACTTGCCCATTTCTCAAACATGTCTAACCAAAGAAAAATTAAATAAATCATGGTTAAAAAAACTTTATACCTTTTGATTCAAGTAAAAGATTAGATTGCTAAACAACCACTCTGGCAGGGAAAATATTGAAAGGTTTGGCAGTAACAGCTTGTTCCAACACATCCCTGCCACAGAACGCCAAGCGTGACTCTCTAAGGACGGGGTGAGCTTTGACAAGCTACATCACAAAATACATCACGAAAGCTGTTAAAATTGTAAAACTGTGCGTTTTACGAACAGCTGCAGTCTTCTGATTGTGACACCCGTCACTGATGTTAGTTGGATGTAAACGTTCAACTTATGGTAGACGTAAATCGTGCCAACGCGGCCGCTGGTTTTAACTACCGTACGTCTGCAAATCTACTTTGGTTGGGGTGTTAAAGTTTTTACATTACCCAGAAAAACCTGTCTAGGTAAGAATCTCTATCAAGAAAAGTACCGAAAGTCCTACCAGGTTAAACTCAGGTGAAAGTCTGCCCAAAACAGTCCGCCATTTTCTCAGCAAGCAAACACGATAGGAAAACAAAGTAAGGACAAAAACTCGCTCGCATCCAAGTTTCTCCATTCTTCAATCCTGGCACTTTCACAAAACCTTCGCAAGCGGGTCACATGATGCTCAGCTTGAGACCTGAAGCATTCAGCCGATGCTGAGCAGACATCTTTTGTCTAAATTAAAAACCTCTCTGCAAAAATTCGCCACCTTACTGGGGCATGAAAGGAGGGTGGTGAAGGGAGTCATGGCAACCTTCACCTGGCACGATGCCCGTCGTAAGGACAAGCAAAACAGTGCAGGGGTGCAAGATGAGCTGCATTCGAACACCGAATTAAAATGAAGAAATAAGATGCTTCTTAATATTTCAACGAAGCTCGTATCATGCCATTTGACGGCTGCTAAAGTCATTCTCGGTTAAGAATGCATTCGGTTGCAAACGGTAGTAAAACACCCCATAGTAATCTATCTCCTGTTGCCCGTGTTTGTGAATGGAGTGACTCAGTAAAGCTCTATTTCAAACACAGACATCTACTGAGTCACAATCATAGTTTGTAGATAAGAGATTGTGGTGGGCTGATAAAAGTTCCCACCAGGATTTTTAAAGTAATGGCAGACAGAAGGAAACTGTGGGTGTTTCCTGCAGTACTTGTAAAAATCACTCACATGAGATCATCGATGTTTAGCGTCTTTATAACCAACATCAATGAAAATACTTGACAGCCACCAGGGTTGAAATGAGGTGAGGAGCAAAAAACAAAAGGATGATCAAAGATGTTGTATACAACATGATCCAGCACTGCTTTTACTAGGATTAAAAAACAATGCAATGCTCAGTACTGCGGTTCTGGAAACGGAAGTCCCGCCTTCCGGTTAAAAGAACCAATCATCAATCAATAAACACAGATGATTCTTGGGGGAGGAGCTCAGTAGAGTCATGAGGTGATTGCCAACCTGTGCGTATGCTTAGTAGCTGAAACGACCTTGAAAGGTGTTTTTAGCACAATTTGATAAAACTTAAGAAATAAAAGTTATGGTACAGTCGGTATCAGGTTTAATTGTTGGACTTTTGTCTTGCATGACTGAAATAACTGTAAATATGACACGCTCTAAAGTGATTTTGAGGATTTTTTTCTACCTGTCGGTTACATACATTACAAACGGCACAATTTGGAGACCCATGTCACTCTTAACGCATGGATGTCATTGCTTTAAATAATAATATTCAAAACTAAGTGGCATTTATTTAAAAACCACAATCATTTTTGTAAGTTAAAAAGTTTTGTACAAAAAGAAGCTTGAATAAATACACTTGTGTACTTATTATAGTGATCACGGCAACAATAAATCATCAAATTATTATGAAACGATGCAGAAGAGTGTTATACCGGGCATCTACCCAGATGTGCCAAGCAATCAAGCACCTTTTCAGCATTTTAAATAGCCAATTCAGGTATCTGAATCACACTGGGGAAGCAACTCTGTCCAGTTCCAGCAAAGCATGCCAGATTGCGGTAGTCTGCTGTATCCTTCATAAACTAAAACTGCAGTTCGCAAACTGCATTCAAAAGTTTTGAGAATGATTTATTTTTTTAGTCAAATCAGGTGCTACAATGATCAGCAGACATATTTCATAACGCACCCCTCAATGTACTATTCACAAATTTAGCAAAGTATTTTAAAACTTTATACATTATAATTTATAATTATGTAATATGAACTACCCATAAGAGTCACTTTACTATGACACCTGTATGAACCTGATTAGCACAAAACAACCATGACATCTGAATCAATTAAAGGGACACTCCACTTTTTTGAAAATATGCTTATTTTCCAGCTCCCCTAGAGTTAAACAATTGAGTTTTACCGTTTTGGAATCCATTCAGCCAATCTCCGGGTCTGGCGGTACCACAGAGTTTAGCATAGCTTAGTATAATCCATTGAATCCGATTAGACCATTAGCATCGCGCTCAAAAATATATATTTTTCCCATTTAAAAATGGACTCTTCTGTAGTTACATGCTGTACTAAGAACGACAGAAAATTTAAAGTTGCGATTTATTTAGCAATTTATTTTTGCGAGCTATTGAAAGTTATCAAGGGGACTTTTTTCGGGCATTGTGTAATTTCCTTGATTCCTTAAAGCGGAATTGAACCCTAGACATTCTAGCCTGTTTTTGGGGTAATTTATTTGTATTTTGCATTTTATTTGAGTAAAAAAAGACATTTGCACGATTTCGATAAATTAGATTGATTTGAAGCGAAATTTTCGTAACGTCTTTGATGGATTCATTTAACCAGAACTAAATCATTAGCTCTACCCACTAACCACTGATTGATGCAGCCTTCAGCTTTTTTTACTGCTCAACCTGCTCTCAAGTAAACTTAAAGGTTAGCCAGCAGATTAAAGGAATATTCCATTTTCTTAAAAGAAAAATCCAGATAATTTACTCACCACCATGTCATCCAAAATGTTGATGTCTTTCTTTGTTCAGTCGAGAAGAAATTATGTTTTTTGAGGAAAACATTGCAGGATTTTTCTCATTTTAATGGACTTTAATAGAGCCCAACATTTAATACTTAACTCAACACTTAACAGTTTTTTTCAACGGAGTTTCAAATGACTATAAACGATCCCATAAGGGTCTTATCTAGCGAAACAATTGTCATTTTTGACAAGAAAAATTAAAAATATCCACTTTTAAACCACAACTTCTCGTCTAAATCCGGTCGTGATGCGCCAGCGTGACCCCACGCATTACGTCATGACGTCAAGAGGTCACAGAGGACGAACGCGAAACTCCGCCCCAGTGTTTACATGTGTGTTGAAAGAGGACCGTTCCTACGTTGTTGTATGTCAACTGATTCTAATTCATGTCTTTGTATCAGTTTATTGTTTACAATGGTCCGCAAATGTGCGTTTTATATATGTAACACGTGACCTCTCCACGTCACTACGCATTTATGTTAGGTCGCGCTGGACCGGACCTAGAGGAAAAGTTGTGGTTTAAAAGAGCATATTTTTTATTTTCTTGTCAAAAATGACAATCGTTTCGCTAGATAAGACCATTATGCCTCGTTTGGGATTGTTTATAGTCCTTTGAAACTCTTAAGTGTTGAGTTAAGTATAAAATGTTGGGCTCTATTAAAGTCCATTAAAATGAGAAAAATCCTGCAATGTTTTCCTCAAAAAACATAATTTCTTCTCGACTGAACAAAGAAAGACATCAACATTTTGGATGACATGGTGGTGAGTAAATTATCTGGATTTTTCTTTTAAGAAAATGGAATATACCTTTAATTAACCCAACCAAGGAGTAACTCCGCTTTTACCGTCTCTGAAGGGGAAATCACCAAAACCCTCGATAAAAGATGACTAGAACCTCTGCAGAATCTGGATTTAAGGACAACAAATTCAGGCCACTGGGAGTTTTTATCGTTTACCTTAACGCGACCCTCAGTCGACACACCACTAACAGATTACTCGAAAATTAGAATATGCAGCTAGCACTTTCGTCAGGAGGAGTTCGAGTACTGTTTTTCAGCCCAGTTATCCCACGGACTCAGGTCATGTAAAATGGTCAAAATATCTAAACATCATTTGGCTTAGTTGTTGCTTGTTTTGTGTAACTACGGTAAACATACTACGTAGAAAGTTGTTATCATGTTATTATTATGAACACGAGCAAAACAAGCTAACGTTAGCTCATCCTGTGCTGCTAGTGTCAATTAGGGGTGGGCGATAAACCGGTAGACATAATTAACCGGTAGAAAATTGTCAACCGGTAGAGATTTTGGACTATCGTTTCTATCGAGGTTACGTGCCCACGACACGCTCCTGTGCGCGTGGTCGCGAAAACGTAACGTTTGTACACGTATTTAAGCACTGCAGTTTTAAAACAAGTTATTTTAAGCCATTGAAACACAGACAACAGATCTGTATGCGTGCGTTCTTTCTGTGTGTCAGGAGCGGACAAGTCGCGCAGCCGCTGCTTTTTCTGTCTGTGAGGAACGCGCAAGTCGCGCGACTGCTGCTCATTAAGCTCGCGAGCATTTTTCCCGCTTTTTGGCCTTAAATACATATATGCGTCAAAATTCCCGTCTTTGCAAGCATCCTCATAAACACGACCAGTCAGGTCTTAAGAGAAAGTAAACAGCTAAAACAGAAAGCGCATGTGTGACAGTGTATTGGATCTGGACGTTGGTCTTAAAGGGGAAGTTACCTAATTTTGCTCCCGTCTGTCACTCGTGTTAATCAAACAGCATTGAGAAAAAATCTCTCACTGCTCCTGATTAAATCACTTTTCTACCTTAAATAAAAATATGTATAGGCTTATACATACATGCATAATTATTTATTATCATTCTTATATGACTGTTTATCTTCAGAGAGCTTGAGTTTTGTTTGCTTTTTATCTTCTTTCTATGCTTGTATATGTTTTTTGTGAGAAGTATGAACATTTCTATGGTATTAAAGATTTAAACCTTATTAAAACATTAAAAAAACCTCTACCGTGATACATATCGTTATCATGATATAAAATTAATCCTATCGTGATAGAAGATTTTGGTCATATCGCCCACCCCTAGTGTCAATCATCTCACCTCAAGACCCGTCCCCATTCAGAACGTTCAGAGTATGTAGTCGTGCCTTTTTCTTCCGCATCAAATCACCATTACTGTAGCAGTTAAAAGCTTAAAAAATTATGGAGTTAGTACATTTGATGGCAGCACAATCAACTACATATATGTGATATGCTTTAAGTCCGTGATTATTACGCGGGAATGATAGTTTAGTTCCTAGCCATATCAGCCTAGAAAATTGCAACATTTAATTTTCTGTCATTCTTAGTAAACGATGTAACTACAGAAGAGTCAAGTTTTAAATATCGAAACTCGTTGGTTATTTTTGAGCGCGATGCTTATGGTCTAATCAACGGTAAAAGTGGTACCGCCAGACCTGGAGATCGGATGAATGGATTCCAAAATGGTAAAACTCAATTGTTTAACTCTAGGGGAGCTGCAAAATAAGCCTATTTTGTGGAGTGTTCCTTTAAGATCATTCAAAAAATAGGGTTGAGACAACATCTATCATTACTTGTCTTGTCACTTGGTTTGATAAATAGTTATTTAATGCTATGAAATGCATACTTTCTAGGTGTGGCTGAAGTGTCCAATATTTATAGGGCCACTGTAATCCTCACCTTAACCATTAAAACCTCTGGATTAGAAACTGGACCTGCTGGAACTAATGTGACTAAAGGGCATGCCATAACTCTCCATGAATGCTTGTCCTGACATATAGTACAGAGAAACTTTTCAACGTTGTAACATCCTTTACTCTATAATTTGATCAATAAAACACTCCATTTAAAAATAAATAATAACCTGTTACTTATTTATGGTTTACCTCATAATACTTAAGGTTTGGATTTGATAACTCTTTACTGAACTCATACACCCTTATTCCTTGATGGCTACATTTCTCAATAGTCTCTAAAAGCACACAAACACAGTCAGCAGTTCTGCATCTAACCACAGGATCTGTTCAAGTTTATGCATGTGTCCCTGAGCACCAACTCTAATACAATAAACTCAATGAACTCGGAGTTTGTAGAAACAAGTTCAAGGCTATGCAAAATTACTTTGTATACATATTACCGGTGTACAGGAATAAGGTTCATAATTCAACACACACACACAGACACACACACACACACACGGATCTTTCAATATTGCACATTTGCACATGAAGTTAAGAGCACAGTAAAACTTGAACCTTTAACAAAACCTCTGTCCAAATCATCTGACAACGTTAAGATAAACATCAACTTTTTTTGAGCTAAAATTTTGAGATTGGAGGCCTTCCCTTGGAAAGCATGCAGAATATATACTATATTGTTATGTTTGATTACATGTAAATTAGGGATGCATAACGATTAATCACAATTAATCTATAGCAGAAAAAAAGTTTTTGTTTACATATGTGTGTGTGAACTGTGCATAATAACTTTGTATAAATGCACACACATGCATGAATATATTTAAGAAATGTTTACATGTGAACATAAAGTTGTATATTTATGTATAATTTATATTATATATAAATATAAATACTTAATATATAAATATATATTTTTCTTAAAATTATACCTGCAGGTATGCATATTTATAGATACATAATTATTATACACAGTTCACACACATATATGATGTAAATAAAAACTTTTATTCAGCAATAGATTAATCGTGATTAATTGTTATGCATCCCTAATGTAAATGCAAACACTTACATAACTTAAGACTTTACATAAGTGAGAAAAACAAACATGTGATTCATCCTAGGAGACAATAATTTGACAAGCAGAAATGACAATAAAAGCAGCAGAAGTACTTTCGAATAACTGAATGCACCTTTTAAAAAAGACATCATCTATAAATAACCTAGAAGTGCAATTTCATATCTAAAGACGCGGTGCACTGAGGTCAAAGTTCAACTGATCCCAGCAAAAAAAAAAAAAAACATCCACAGAGAAGAGAGAGGTTTTCCCGCAGGACAGAATGAACCACTGAAAACCAGACAGGGGGAAAAAATCAGACAGACGTCGCAGTAATGTGAAACAGTTGTAATGCGGTCCCTCCATCGGGGCGAACCAATTCGCAGCACAGAGATGAAGGCACCAGATGGCTACAGAAAATCAGCAATGGGTGCTCTTATCCCGAATGGCAATTATTCACCGACTCTATAAACAATGTCAACAAGGGTGATGGAATAGCTGGAAACTTCCACATTACTGAAGTATATTTGCGGTTAAAGATGAAGATACGAGAAGGGAACGTGGCTTCTCCCTCGAACCACCAGCGTCCATCTAAATCTAAGCCAAATCATTGCTGCCAAAGTAAAAGGACAAACTTGACAGGCAGATTTCCAATACATCATCCACATTTAATTTTTGTGTCAGATGTTCATTGTCACTGCATTAATTTTTAAACAGACATACATTTGACATTTGTACCATAAAACAATGGTTTTACTACAATGTACTGCATATTATCCAAAACATCTAAACTCTCATATCTAATGAAATGTTACTGCGGGAGCAAAACCTGGACCAACTACTAATGCAATTTGTAATTAGCTGTCAGTCGTGCAATAGTTTGCTTTAGTCTCTCAGGAGATACATTAAACTAAAAGATAACCGCATTAAATGTACAAATAGGTTTTGTGCAGTGAAATTCGAGGTTCTTTGGCATGAAGAGGCCATGCCTTCTGTTTTCCTTTAAATACTTGCAGAGGATTGCCAGGCAACGAGCCAAGAAAATGACTTTGTTTGACCCGACTGCCAATCAGTTCGGATGGGTGGGTTCGTATAAAACGCGGACACCTATTCGGCGGGCCACATTGGCTGCCTCTGCGTTTCGTGGGCGGAGACAGGTTAAGAAGCAAGGCTGTTGATGGGGAAAAGGGAAGCAGAGAGCTGGTGCAGAGCACACAAACAGCCAATAGGAGCACAGCGACTGAGAAAAACTGGTAAATCATTGATTTAACTAAAGCTGATTTAATGAATTTATTCATAGGTATGGGCTTAAATGTCAATCAATAATTGTAATATAAAGTCTTTACTAAGAGTAAGATATCATATGTTGCTAGGCAGCTTTACAATCTGGGACAGGTTATCTAATTACAATAGAAACACTGACTGATCCACCGATTTGCAAAATAAAAAGGGTGACCGTATCGAAATGTGTTTTCAAACCTCAAAAGTTTCCCCTTTGAAGGGATAATCACCTATTAGAATAGCGCTCCCACAATGCTATTGACTTGCTTTTAAAAAAAAAAAAAAAACTATTTGACTAAGAAAAAACACACTGCTGGGTTTACCCGAGATATCTATTATGTTCAACAATAAGGACGGTAGCACTTTTTATGTTTGAGTATCTGCTGATACCGATACTACTCCAATACCGATCATATCTCAAAATATTTAAGCTTGTAATAAATATATATTAGGGATGCACGATATATGGGCCGACATATCGTTATCGGCCGATAACTGCTTATTTTTAATATTAGCGGTTATCGGTCTGATAGCAAAATTAGGCCGATAAATGAAAGCCGATAAATGATGGATTATTTTGGTTTGTTGAACCACTTCACTTGCTTATTGCTGGCCATATGGAGTATTGATTAGTGCTTTCTGTGACATAGCACGAAGATGACACATGTTGCGGGCGTAAGAAGAGTATGCTAGTCTAGCGCAGAGACAAGATGTCCGCGGCCTGGGAGTTTTTCATTGTGAAAGTAATATGAATATTTATCGGCCTATATATATATATATATATATATATATATATATATATATATATATATATATATATATATATATATATATATATATATATATATATATATATATATATAGGTTATCGGCCCCCAAATATAAAGAGTTATCGGTTATCGGCCAAAATGCATCCCTAATATATATATATATATATATATATATATGAAATACAGAGTGCAGAACATACATCAGTTATGCAATAAAAGAGAAATGTTTTCATTATTTACCAAAAATAGCAGACCGCTGGAATATAACACCTCATGGTTAACACAAACTTTGTTTATATTACATTTACATCATTAAACGCAATCCAAATAATTTAAACGTGCTTTTGAGGTTTCGGGGAAAAACAACTCCTTGCCATGTTTGTGTTTTCTGGTATTTATTACATATTTATTACAGTATTTATTTTCTTTACACAGTGTTAAAAGTTATATGGTGACTGTGAAACGCAAGTGACATTATGGTAAAACTGCTCATTTTTCTAGTTAATATTTAACAACGTACTGTCATTTTAACTGACCAGGAGCAGCGCAGCAAAGACTCGCTGCCGAAACTTGCATAGATACCATACGACTTTCAGCAAAAGCACATTAAATGATTTATACTACACATCTAGCATATACTGAAGATGATTATTATCATAAAAACTTAATTCTCTCTCTAAAGTCGCAAAGGATCTACTGTACTAACTTCGCTGTAAAAATTTGCAGATGCAGATGTTTGCCAGTAACTTACTGTAGATTTAAATGTATGTTATTTACTGGCAACAGTTTGTTCAAAGTTAAATAGACATTAAACATTAAAGGATTAGTCAATTTTCTTAAAAAAAATCCAGATATTTTACTCACCACCATGTCATCCAAAATGTTGATGTCTTTCTTTGTTCAATCGAGAAGAAATTATGTTTTTTGAGGAAAACATTCCAGATTTTTTCACATTTTAATGGACTTTAATGGACCCCAACACTTACCAGTTTTAATGCCGTTTAAAATTGCAGTTTCAAAGGACTCTATACGATTTCAAAAGAGGCATAAGGGTCTTATCTAGTGAAACGAATGTCATTTTTGGCAAGAAAAATAAAAAATATGCACTTTTAAACCACAACTTCTCGTCTTCCTCCGGTCCTGTGACGCATCGGCCGACCTCTCGTAATACGTCATCACGTCAAGAGGTCACGGATGACGTATCGAAATACGCCCCAGTGTTTACAAGTGTGGAGAAAGAGGACCGTTCCGACGTTGTTGTATGTCGAATTATACTTATTAATGTCTTTGTGTTAGTTTATTGTTTAAAATGGTCTGCAAATGTGCGTTTCATATGTTTAACACGTGACCTTTCGACGTCATTACGCAATTACGTGACGTTGCGCTGGCTCGTCACACAGCCGGAGGAAGAAGTTGTGGTTTAAAGTGCATATTTTTTATTTTCCTTGCCAAAAACGACAATCGGTTCGCTAGATAAGACTCTAATGCCTCGTTTGAGATTGTTTAGAGTTCCTTTGAAACTGCAATTTTAAACTGCATTAAAACTTTTAAGTGTTGGGGTCCCTTAAAGTCCATTAAAATGAGAAAAATCCTGGAATGTTTTCCTCAAACAACATAATTTCTTCTCGCTTGACAAAGACAGACATCAACATTTTGGATGACAGGGTGGTGAGTAAATTATCTGGATTTTTCTTTTTTTTAAAGAAAATGTAATCCAAGTCTTTGTCTTTACAGAATAAAACTAAAATAACAGCCTCATGCAAAGCATTCTGGGATCCAGAAATCCTCATCAACCTTTTACTGTTTTTATCCTTCAAAATTTGGTTACCAGAATGCTTTGCATAAAGTTATTTTAGTTTTATTCTGTAAAGACAAATACTTGGTAATGTTTAATGTTCATTTAACTTTGAACAAACTGTTGCCAGTAAATAACACAAATTTGAATCTACAGTAAGTTACCGGCAAACAGCTGTCAGTAATACTGTAATCCAAAAACAATTTTCTTATAATTATATAAACTATATCGGCAGTATAAGCAGCGATTGTACATAAGCGTCTGCTTCCGTTGCGTCCTCATCCAGTGGGAATCTTACATAATAATTTGGGCTGTTTGTTGCAGGCAACCAGCTTGTTTAATGCAATAATATAATGAAAATTAAATTATTTTGGAGCGGTGGCTTTTAACTTATTAAGAATTTATTGCAATCTGTGTTCCTATGGAAGAAAACCGCAAGAGAAAATGTTTGCTCATAATTTAATAAATGTTTCCGCCATCATAACGTGACAGCGCTTGGGAATTAGTTGGATGTTTTAACCTGCCTTAACACAAATTTATTTTCGGTTCTCCAGCGAGGTGAGAGAGCTCATTATGGGACTTCCTGTCTCTAGATGCTTCCCTTCACAACACACAGCAGACCTGCGACACTGCTCAAATGTGTTTAAGCTTTCAGAAACAATTACACACCTGAAATATACATTTAGGGCTCATTTAAAGCAATCATCTTCAATTATGCAGCCCACCAAAACGCAATCTGCACTATGTAGAAGAATATATCAAATTCAGTGCTTTAAAGAAAACATTGCGTTGTGGTCTCTGACTTCATCTAGGGATTTCACAGACCAGGCGAATAAACCTTATTGCTGTAGATGTTTATCTTCATCCAAACAAACAAAACTGGGTACAATTTATACAAATTTATATGAACTACATGGCAATACAGATTCGAGGCACACACACAAAATCTCTCCTGTTTTCCTGTTTTTCTGCAGCCATGATAAAAAGCGTTTAACCGTGGAAATCATGGCATTTTCTGCTGCCAGATTCATCGCTGATTCAGCAGAAGTCTGTAAGGGCACAGCGGGAATGATACGGGGAGGCATAATTATGATTCACCCCTGCACCGTGCAGGAAACTGCTGAACCAAAATTGTTTTGCATTCTGTGCGACGCAAATCCCGTCACCTCTGAGTGCACAGAGACAGTACGGCTTGCATTTGCATACAAAGAGTAAACCCATTTCTCCACTTAATAACTGAAGGAGTTTGCAAGCACTGAATTATTGATTATCACAATGACAGCTCATTGACGATCATTATGTCTAGTAAAGGTGAGAGAGGAAGGTTTACGGGAAAAGCAAAATCGTCAGCGGCAGGTTTACAATAAATCAAAGTGCTGGTCATATTAGGGAGATAAAGCTTAATGTAAATTAAGTTAGTAAAATACCCTCATGGCAATTCGTACGTATTTTAAATGACTAATTTTTATTAAAGGGGGGGTTTAATGGTATTTCAAGCATTCTGACTTATTAACACAGTTATAGAGTTGTTTCCTCATGCTAAACGTAGACAAAGTGTCAAAAATGCAGTTGGGCGTGTTTCAGAGTATTTCTGTGCCGAATGCACTTCGCCAGGGTTCGTACAAGTTTCGGCTAATTTTTTTCGATTACGGTTCTAACTGACGTTTCAGGGGTTTTCGATACGCATCACTTCTTTATATGGGCTTCCACCGGAAAACTTCCCCCGGAAAACACCGCCCAGCCGTCAGTCAGCGGGAGACGCTAGAGCTTGCTAACAGCTTATCACGCCACTCAGCTTTGTTTAATTTCAAAACTCAACAAGGCACAACAAGAAGTGTGTTTTTGGATGTAAGGAGAAGACATCCAGCCTCATGGAAACAATGGATATAGTTTATTATCCGGATTAGCAGCGGAGTTTTGCGTGTGTGTTTGATGCTGTGGATTTTCAGAACCGGGTCATGACGAGTTACACGTGGTAAGTATGACTTCTGTCTTATGTTGGAAATAGGCGCGTGTATATTATATAAATGACACAAACATGTAGTGAATCATAAGTTAAAACAGTGTTGTATAGTGTTGCATGACTCGTACTCGCTCCTCCCGTGTTATAACTCCTCCTTCTTCATTTTTTCGTACGTTATCGGAAAGATTCGGTAAAGCTAATCTTTCTTTTATAAATCTGATTAAACTAAAGACTCTTCGGAGATATAAAGGATGTCATACTACTCTATAGGTACTCCAGATTATTATCAGAAATGCAGAAACAGCGTGTGTTACGTGAGCTTTAATTCGTACGACTACATTTGTATGTTTTTATACGTTTGCTCTTGCCCCGTAACGTTGGGATTAGCGGTGTGGTTTCCTTAATGGTTTATTTCTAATAATCATATGTTTTTGTATGATTCACTTTGTACGAAATCATACGAATTCATTTGAGATCAGACTGGCACCATTACTGTGCATTTATCTTTTGTCGATTTGCAAAAATATTAACGATCATTATGTCTAGTAAAGGTGAGAGAGGAACGTTTATGGAAAAGTAAAATCGTCAGCGGCTGGTTTACAATAAATCAAAGTGCTGGTCATATTACGGAGATAAAGGTTAATGTAAATTAAATAAGTAAATTTAATATCCTCATGACAATTCGTACGTATTTTAGATGGCTAATTTTTATTAAATCGTACGACTACATTTGTATGTTTTTATACGATTTGCTCTTGCCCTTGTAACGTTGGGATTAGGGGTGGGGTTTCCTTAATGTTTTATTTCTAATAATCATATGTTTTTGTATGATTCACTTTGTACGAAATCATACGAATATCAGGGGTGGGTTTCCCTAAAGCATCGTTAACCAACTACTGTCGTAAGTTTCGTCGTTACTGACAAGGTCCAACAATTTAGTGTTTCCCGAAACCATATTTTAAACGAACATTCGCAAGCTGCATCGCAAACTTGTGTGGTTTGAACGACAGCTCTTCATCTGTCGTTAGAAGCATAGTTCCTTGTTATTATAATATATAGACTTACGTTGATCATGCTTTTGAACAAAATAAGCAAAAAAACGTAGTACATTCTATATCCATCATTCTAAATATGAAGAGTTTCATTTTTTATTTTTCAGAAATCTCGTTTTTTGGTTGTGCATTCCAATTAATATCAATTCAACTGCAGTTGGTTTGTTTTGATTTAAACCTTCATAACTTAAAAAATACAGCTAAGTTGCACCATAAAACAAAAAATAACATAATAACATAATAATAAACATGTTTTGACAAAAATGTAAAAAATTTGATTTATCTCGTTTTGCAACGAAACCATTCATATATAAAAAATATTTAACGTCTTTAAGTTTGTAAACAGAATTAAAGTGCTGCATTTGAAAACTGCGCATGTGCGCAGTCCTACGAGCTTTAAGACCCTGGGGAATCCCTGGGAGAAGTGACGTAAGAGGGAACTTGCGCATTAATTAAATATCTTAAAAACAGATAACTAAATCACAATAACAAAATCAGTCGTCCGGTGCAATATATGTTATTTACAGCAGTAATCCAACATTAAATTGATTTGAACAGATTAATTAGTACTCCACCTCCCACGTGACATCATCAACTATGTTGTTGAACCAACATGGTTCAAGCGACGAATGTGCAACAAAGTTACTATGTTTTCGCAAGTCTTGACAAGGTAGTTCGTTTCTCCAACTATGCATCGTACTGTGGTGGTTCAGCAGCGAGTTACGTCGTTGTTCTGGAAACGCACCCCAGACTGGCACCATTACTGTGCATTATCTTTTGTCGATTTGGAAAAATATTTGCCAAAAAATACGGAATCAAGTAATCAATAATGCTTCTGAAATCATGTTGCCACCATCTTAACAAACTCGATTGTATGTAAAGCAAACAGGAAGTGACTGGCTTGAGATTATGGCTGCCTGTAGTTTGCACAGAACCCCCTGTTGAGTTACATGTTCTCAGTTACTTTTGTTTGCCATTAACCCGGTAAACCCTTCATGAGGACCCATTGAGAAAAGTGTCACATGCCCCGGGGGGCCATTTTGTTGAGAACAATGATCCTAAAGGAGTTACACACCATCGCAACAGATCCCTAAGACACTTATGGATTCCAAATCAAAACACAAGTAATCCTTTGACGTGCGAGGAAGCTCTGCCTTTTGTATTCAAGCTATGAGTGATCAACATAGACATTCGTTCGCCGTTGAGTAAGAAATTGAAGCTGTCAAGATAAAGCCTTTCATTTGTCAAATCAAGTCCTAAGTTTGCTTCCATTGGGACATCTGGGAACTTGTCGGCATGTGCTGTGGTTCAGTTAGGCCAAAAATACTTACGAAAAGCATACCAGAGCTTTGTTACGTTAACCCTGAGATGCCAAGCTGTCTGATAGTTCAACTTGATTTGTACGATTTCTTTATTGTAAAGACGATATGCCAAAACAAATCTTCATTTTTCTCATCAAACCATCTAGTGGTGCCAATTTCAGAAAGGGTTCCTACAGGAGGGAAGCATTTACTATATGCATTTAGCAGATATTTTTACCCTACAGATTTGTATTGCAAGCACAAAGCTTTACCAGATGATCCACAGGAACCACTGTTAACTGATGTTTACAATAACCTTCCACACCCCAAGATGGATGATTTACATCAACCCCCTCAACGATCTAATAGCTTGACGGTAAAAACCAAAATGCAAACGAAATCCCCAGCTACAGCCCAACAAATCCAATGGTTGTATGACATAACTCAAGCGAGGTTTCTAAAATATTCGTGAAGTTCAAAGCGCAAGTACATCATTACTCAGCATCGTGCAGATGTGTTTAATCTCTCTCAGCTGCTGGAGGTCTTGAGTTTGACCCACGATACCCCCGTCCTGTCAGTAAGCACACGCCCCGTCATGGCTCCCGTGTTCAGCTGCTTCATGAGGGACTTGGATGAAGCACACAAAGATGAGTGTCCTCACGTGGCTCTGGTAACAGAGTGCTCTCTGTCTTCACCTCCAATCCCTTTTGCCCTAAATTCCTGAGCCCATGCCAAGATCCACCTCTCACGATGAGGAACCGCTGAAGAAATCGGTAAAACTCAACACAAGACAAGCTCTCATCCTCCTATCTGTTATTTACAATGTCTTGGTATTGCAGTTCTTCTATCTACTACAACATGTTTCATGCAAATGTGTTAATTTTTCTTGTTTTAATATTGACAATGTATTTAAATATTTAACAATGCTTACTGTATGACAGTAACATAAATGGCATGCTATCTAACACACATATATTATTGCAAAGTTGTTGCATTGCTTGGCAGCCACAAATTTCCTTTAGCTTGAATAACAAACTTTATTACTTTAAAGAAGTAATAAACCTGTTCATAGCTGGGTGAAATATAGACTTTTTTGGGTTAATTTAACCCAACAATTGGGTTTGTCCCTTTTTGACTCTTTTTGCTTTTTTATTTTATGGAGAGAGTTCAGCCTAACAAATATATTTAACTCAAAGTTGGGTCAAAAGGGACAAAACCCACCTACTGGGTTATAATAAATTAACCCATAGCTGGGTGAAATATAGACTTTTTGGGGGTTAGTTTCACCCAACGATTGGTTTTGTCTCTATTTGACTTTTTTGCATTTTTGTATTTTATTTTATGGAGAGAGATCAGCCTAACAAATATATTTAACTCAAAGTTGGGTCAAAAGGGACAAAACCCACCTACTGGGTTATAATAAATTAACCCATAGCTGGGTGAAATATAGACTTTTTTGGGTTAATTTAACCCAACGATTGGGTTTGTCTCTATTTGACTCTTTTTGCTTTTTTTATTTTACTTTTTGGAGAGAGTTCAGCCTAACAAATATATTTTACTCAAAGTTGGGTCGAAAGTGACAAAACCCACCTACTGGGTTATAATAAATTTACCCATAACTGGGTTAAATATAGACTTTTTTGGGTTAATTTAACCCAACGATTGGGTTTGTCCCTTTTTGACTCTTTTTGCTTTTTTATTTTCTGGAGAGAGTTCAGCCTAACAAATATATTTAACTCAAAGTTGGGTCGAAAGTGAGAAACCCACCTACTGGGTTATAATAAATTAACCCATAGCTGGGTGAAATATAGACTTTTTGGGGGTTAGTTTCACCCAACGATTGGTTTTGTCTCTATTTGACTTTTTTGCATTTTTGTATTTTATTTTATGGAGAGAGATCAGCCTAACAAATATATTTAACTCAAAGTTGGGTCAAAAGGGACAAAACCCACCTACTGGGTTATAATAAATTAACCCATAGCTGGGTGAAATATAGACTATTTTGGGTTAATTTAACCCAACGATTGGGTTTGTCTCTATTTGACTCTTTTTGCTTTTTTTATTTTACTTTTTGGAGAGAGTTCAGCCTAACAAATATAGTTAACTCAAAGTTGGGTCAAAAGGGACAAAACCCACCTACTGGGTTATAATAAATTAACCCATAGCTGGGTGAAATATAGACTTTTTTGGGTTAATTTAACCCAACGATTGGGTTTGTCTCTATTTGACTCTTTTTGCTTTTTTTATTTTACTTTTTGGAGAGAGTTCAGCCTAACAAATATATTTTACTCAAAGTTGGGTCGAAAGTGACAAAACCCACCTACTGGGTTATAATAAATTTACCCATAACTGGGTTAAATATAGACTTTTTTGGGTTAATTTAACCCAACGATTGGGTTTGTCCCTTTTTGACTCTTTTTGCTTTTTTATTTTCTGGAGAGAGTTCAGCCTAACAAATATATTTAACTCAAAGTTGGGTCGAAAGTGACAAAACCCACCTACTGGGTTATAATAAATTAACCCATAGCTGGGTGAAATATAGACTTTTTGGGGGTTAGTTTCACCCAACGATTGGTTTTGTCTCTATTTGACTTTTTTGCATTTTTGTATTTTATTTTATGGAGAGAGATCAGCCTAACAAATATATTTAACTCAAAGTTGGGTCGAAAGTGACAAAACAAACCTACTGGGTTATAATAAATTAACCCATAGCTGGGTGAAATATAGACTTTTTTGGGTTAATTTAACTCAACTATTGGGTTTGTCCATTTTTGCATTTTTTTTATTTTATTTAATGGAGAGAGTTCAGCCTAACAAATATATTTAACTCAAAGTTGGGTCAAAAGGGGACAAAACCCACCTAGTGGGTTATAATAAATTAACCCATAGCTGGGTGAAATATAGACTTTTTTGGGTTAATTTAACCCAACGATTGGGTTTGTCCCTTTTTGACTCTTTTTGCTTTTTTATTTTCTGGAGAGAGTTCAGCCTAAAAAATATATTTAACTCAAAGTTGGGTCAAAAGGGACAAAACCCACCTACTGGGATATAATAAATTAACTCATAGCTGGGTGAAATATAGACTTTTTTTGGGTTAATTTAACCCAACGATTGGGTTTGTCTCTATTTGACTCTTTTTGCTTTTTTTATTTTATTTTTTGGAGAGAGTTCAGCCTAACAAATATATTTAACTCAAAGTCTGGTCAAAAGAGGACAAAACCCACATACTGTGTTATAAATTCACCCATAGCTGGGTGAAATATAGACTTTTTTGGGTTAATTTAACCCAACGATTGGGTTTGTCAGTTTTTGACTCATTGCATTTTTTGTTTTATTTTTTGGAGAGAGTTTACAAGTTTACTGAACACTGCAGTCTTATTTCTTCTCAAATTTATGATAGACAGAAATAAGATAACACGATTTTCTTAGATTTTTTGACTTTGGGTTAAAAATAACCTGGCATTTTTTTATTTTATTTCTTTGTAGAGAGTTTACAAGTTTACTGAACTCTGCCTTATTTCTTCTCGAATTTCAGAAATTACATAAAATATCACAGGTGTTTTTACTTTTACTAATGACTGATCTTTGCTTTTCTAATGCTGATTATTTGTTTTATGGAATTAGTTTTTATTTAGCCTGCACATTTATATTATATTTTAATAAAAGAGATCCAAGACCTAAAGACAAATAAATCATTCAATGACTTTACTTCCAATTTTTTAAGCTTTCTGTGATTACCTTTACTTTACATGACCACATATTTTAAAATTGAATAAAACGATATAAAAATAATCTGGATTTTTTTCATAGGTACTATAATACATCCGGTTTTCTCTGTACCCCGAGAATGGTGTTAAAAGAGAAAGGCAAGAAATGGGGGGAAGAAAGGTCATTATTATACAGCACCTCGCACATATAGGTCTGAACATGCATGTTTAAATCTATTTTTTTTAAATGATATTCAGAGTCATTCCCTATTTTTATAACAAAAATCCAAGTAGCACAGTTCTAAGTGAATTTATTCCAAGGCTTGGATGATCTATTTGTGTTCAGGACCGCGGTCTTAATCTTGGCTGGTTTTAATCCCATAGCTGTTCTTTGAGCAGGTGAACTCAGCCTAAAACTTTCCCACGATCCCCCGGCAAAATCCTGTGCCTGAACCCTCGGTAGACCGCTGCCATCTGGCCCCGCTGTGTTCTCAACGGGAGGGCAGGCGTCAGCTGCATGGCCAAATTCAGCGTTCCACCACAACCCCCACAGAAAGACAAACACCAAAGCCAACAGCATCCGCATCCACCCGACAGCCACCATCATCATACATTTGCCTGCCTCTTCAAACAGTGCCCAATGCATTTATATAGTAACTTGATAAATGACTTAATTAATAACATTATACACCAAAAATAATTTAGAGTAAAGTTAAAAACTAAAACTTTACAGTCAAGCGTGAATTCTTCCAAGCCCAAGCAAAACGCAACGAAACCAAATTACATAAATATGACCTCCGCATAACAAACAAAAGACTCTGACTTCACAATATAAACCTTGACCTTTGGCCCTTTCTGGGGGTAATCCATCATCACAACAAGACAAAAAATACCCCCACCACCTTCCGACCACCCCCAGACACGCATTTCGCTTCAAATATCTTACTCCGAAATAAGATTTTGATTTTCAGAACATGTGACACAACATCTTCCTCTCCGACACCCCCCAGCGAACACACACTTTCTGTTTCTTCCACACCACCACGTGCTACCATTTGATTACAATCGGAAAGAAAAAGCGTCTGGCAGATGAAGAGAGTGTCTCGGACCGGTCGCTCTTAAAATGCGTGACATTTCCTTGTTGGGAGCATGAGAACGGATTCTCCACAATAGCGGGGTCTCCATGCCCGGCCAGTAACCATGGAAGCAGATGCTGTCGCTCTCCCCTGCCCCTTACCTCCCAGCGGCCACGGGCTGCTCCGCACTCAAAAGAGGGTCCGCCTCAATTTCTCTTCATCCTGACCAAACTTGCGTGCTCTTCAAAGGGAGCTATTCAGCAGGTCATTGGTCTAGACTCGTTTGCACGCTCCAGAGAGCAGCCTTGATATAACCCCTGCTCTCTGCCGTGGAACTGCAGACTGCGGGAAACACTGGGGACGTGGATTTGAAAAGCAGCCCGTCCGATTTTGCCATTGTGCCTTTTCATTCATCGATCGAATGCATATCGAACCTTCTGTCGGTGCGCGTGTGAAACAGATAGCTTAGGCAGCATTTTTTTGCTCTGGTCAGACTCCACTGCTCCTCATTTCTAAATTCATTTACATTTTTTACAGTGTACTTCAGGAATGTATTTTAGGAACGTATGAAAAATATGATCATATATTTAGGTACTAATATTGTTTATTTAATATTTAAAAAAAAAAATCAACCCCTTTCTTATGAGTAACAAAGCTTTTAATTTTTTTATTCTATGTAATATTATTAAATAACATTATTTAAGTGATGCTTGAAACATCTCAATTTTTACAGGCATATTCACCTTTTTAAATCCTTTCACATTTTTGCTTTAAGGAAATGTTTATTTTCACTGACCCTAATATATATGGAATAATGACTGATTCACAAAATGATAATTAATAATAAATAAAACTTAATTTTTTTAAATATAAGGAGTCTTTATTTATTAACTTTGCAAGCAGACAGGCTTAAAATGATGTGTGGTACCCCAAGAATATATTTCTGCTTTGAATGAGTCCAGGTTGTGTTACACACACATAAACAAAAAAAGACAAAAAAAAATGCTACCTATAAACTATAGTTATAATTTAAATATTGATGTTAAATCCATTATTGAACAAAATACCAGATTTTTACACCACAAAAAAAGTATAATATTATATTATATACTATATTAGTATAATATTATTAAATACAGCAATACAAATACAATAGTTTACTGTAAAATACCTCCTATAATTCTCTTTTCCTTCTATAAGTTTTGTGATCTCAGGATTTTTCAGACCTAAAGCTACAGATTTTGATGTAAATTTTCCTTTTTATTACTTAAAATGACATTCAGTAAATGCAAATATTATAGGTACAACTTCTAATAAAACCTAATTTTATTTAGCAAAATAAAATAGCTTCAAAGAAAAAACACATTTGCACACACATTAAATTTAAATAATTTTTATAGATAATAAAAATTCATTTTTTATGGTGCATTTCATCTCAAAAATCTGGAAACTCAATGAATGAAATTTGTTTTTTAAGCAGAGATCAATGTCTCTCTACATCATTTAAATAAGAACAGAGACTCGCTGTCCATCTGACGCAAAGACGTGGAGAACGAACAAAACCACGGCATAAAATGAGCAAATTCAAAGGCAAAGGAAGGAAAGAGACCAGCCAAGTGAGAAGACAATGTCATTGTTGTCAAGACACAGAAAATCAACGGCATGAAAGCAGAAATGAAGGATATATCGGAAGAGTCGAGCTCTCAGAATAAAAAGAACAGGGGGATTTACCACAACTCTTTGATTAAAATTAAAATTGTGCTCCTAAATATAAAAACTGCAGCTCAGGGGTCATTAATTAAATGATTGGGAAGGATTTTGCCAAAGCAATAGATTTAATAAGAATTAGAGATTATTTGCAGGCCAATTCTATAATACAGATTTGCTAATATTATAAAATGTCACCTAAATTAGCAACATATTTTTTATTTAATTACTATTTATTTTATCATTATTAAAATGTGTATTTGTTAAGCAAGTCTTCAATTAAATTTTATTTATTTATAAACTGTTCTTTATATATTATAATAGAGATCATTTTATTGTAATAATTATTAATTTAAACAATATCAATGATGATAGTTAATATTGTTATTTAATTGTAAATATTAACAATATTTAATTATACAACTATATTATGATGCATTAATTAATTGTAAAACAAATTTAGAAATGGCTTATTTCTAAGTATTAAATCAAATAAATCTTTATCAGCATCTTAAATATACACACACGCTCTATTTAACATTAAGTTACAGGAAGGAAAAATTATATAGCAATTCATGTTGAAATATAAATAACAGAATTATAAAGCAACATTGCAGAATTTTGTAATTTGGAAAAAAATAATTGTTTAATTTAATGTTTTTAAACAAATATTTTTCAGAGGAGTCCCATTTTTTGTTCAATAATCCATTTCCATTTGGACTGATATTTTGTTCATTTAAATATGGACATAATATGAAAGTAAAGTATGAAAGACTACAGAGGAGCTGAAGTGTCTAACACAGTCTAAATGGGATAAATAAATGGGGTGATCAGGACGGGAACATGCAGAGATCCACCTGGGTGGGACGAAAAGCAGAAAACACACTGAGACAGCGTGAACACAGAGTTTAATCTCTTCCAGACAGCTATTAGACCACACAAACACAGACACACACACACACACACACACACACACACACAAACTAATGCTCAGACTATTCAAAAA